>NC_061117.1:60420663-60540942 GCF_002878395.1 Capsicum annuum
CTTGAGTTTCTTGGATGAAACTCAAGAACCCTTTTTAAAACTAAAAGATTTTTATGTTTATGAGTTGTTAATGATTTGTATGAGTTGAAATGGATGTTTAACGTGTTGTTGAGTTTTGATTTATGTTTACCTACAAAAGTTATGAGCTTTGACCCTAGTATGTGGAATTCATGTGATGTTTGTGATAGACCCTCTTGAAGTTGTTTTTCCATGTGATGTGTTCATCACTTTTGGGTGTAGAAATGGTTGAATAAGTGAAGAACGTTCCCCATAGGTTTGATAAAGAGCTTAGGTGAAGCATAAGGGCCACTATAGTATGTTAAATAGGAAACTCCAAATTGTGAGCTAGTCCATGCATGCCCTAGTGAGTGAAATGTGCCAAGATAGCATTAAATCCCCAAGTAGGTGTAAAATCAGTAGTATCTAATGGTTGTTGAAAGACCCTAGTGATCAAGTCGAGATATGATGGCTGTAAATTCCCTGATTTTGTGCTCTTTGATATATGCTAAGATTTTAATACGTGTTAAGTGGTTAACAAGAAAATAGTGAAGTGATAGTATGTAGTTTTTCCCAAATCAAGTGATATCCAAATACATGACAAGACCGATATAGGTAAGAAGTACTTGATGTAAGATCTCGTTAAATGGGGAATAATCTAATAGCATGTCTTTCCTAGGCTAGTATATTATGGTGAATCGATTTTGATGATCCTTAAAGGTTTGGAGTGACCCTTTTTCTGTTGTGATGATGAATAGAGGTTTATGTTTCCTAAATACTTAATGCGATGTCCTAAGGATCTTGAGAGGGAAAGTATGTTATGATGCCCAACTACTTGAAGTGATGCTTTAACGATTGTGATGATACATGAATGATTGTAATGATGAATTTATTCTTGTAATGATGAATGAAAGATTATAGTGATGAATGGATGACCGTGATGATGCATGAATGATTTGTGATAAAGAATGCTTTTGTCTTACTTTTATGTTATCGAGTCCTGGGGGTATTTATACCTAAAATAAAGTTGTTTTCTGGAGCCCATGTCAGTTTCTCAATAATTCCAATCGAGCCATTATTCTCAAAACTCATTGAACTATAGAACTTTGCATCCCCAGACAAGTGAAAAGCTTAATAAAGCACAGTAATCTCAGTTATCTTTGTAATCTCTATATTGCTAGTAATCTAACCTCAGAAGTGCAATCAGCTCAGTTTTAATAGTATTTAAGTGTTTCACTTCTAATCTCAGAAGTGATTCGAGTAATCTATTCAAGCTCTATATCGTCAGTCAGATACCACGATTCAATATCTTTTCCATCAGATACAGAACTAAGTGATCTCAGTGTAACTCAGTCAGACCTTTTGAGTAATATAATCTATGTCAGATTCAGTTCAGCCAGTGTTCAGTTGATAATTCAGTTTTGAATCTTCCATTTGGGAGTAGAAACTAGCACCTAGCGAGCTCAAGGATGGGAACTCACATACTAGTACAGGGTGTGATTCTTAGAAGCAATTATTGTACTATAGAACTACGTAGCTAGGGTAGGTTGAGACATCACACCTATTAGTTGAGGGTGGATGAGAGACATCATACCTACTAGATGAGGGTAGATGAGGTGGCTTGCCCTGCTAGATGAGGGCTCCACCATTCTCGTTTGAGGACCTGCTAGATGAGGGTCACATAGAGTTGTCTTTACCAATGGCGCAGTAATGACACCCTTCCAACTGGGGCACAGGTTGGACCCCACCTGTGGTAGGTCGGGGCATATCTGTTAAGTGAGTACTTCCCACAGTTTCAATTTTAGATTTAGTCTCAATTTCAGAATTAGTCTTCAGAAATTAGGACTGTCAGATACAGTCATCTATCATTGTGAGGAACTCAGATAGTTCTATTGATTTAAGGGCCATCTTATCAGATAGACTTGGTCTCACACTCAATTATTTGATATCATATTTAGAGATATGTCATCAGACAGGCTTGATCACAGTATCAGATTTCTATTGAGTATTATTGTTATCATATTCAGATATTCATATTTCTTATCATTGATAAAGCTTTCGAAATTATCTGTTATAAAGGTCGATCTCTAATCCTGTTTGTCGAAAGCAGTAAGTCCAAGAATTTAATCATTGATGTAAGCACATCCAGATCCTCAGTTATCAGTATCAGATGAGTCAGTGATTCAGTATCTCAGTGTCAGTAGTGAGTTCAATCTACAATAAAGTGGTATCTGAGTTTTAGTATCTAGAGTTGTGATAATTGTATTCATGTTCTGTGCATTCATGTATGTGTTCTCACGTGGCATTTTCATGATTATTCAGTTTAGATATTACGCATGCATGAATCCTTGCTTTAGGCTACCCCGTCTACATACTCGGTATATTTTTGTACTGACGCATTTGCACTATGGTGTTTTATTTGACACCATAGGTTCAGAGGCACAGGATCCAGTTTATCCTCAGTAGTTTGTTCTTAGTTAGCAGCAATAGCAGTGAGTCATCTTCTTTCGAGGATGAGTCTCAGTTTACTACTATTGTTTTAGACTTTGTTTATTTCCTGTTGATGGTGTTAGTTTCGGAAATATCCCATCAAATCCACAGTTCAAACTGTTAGAGGATTTTCAGACGGATGTATTAGTATTTAGTTTTTCAGTTTTGAGTATGTATCGATGTGTTGAACCTTATGGCAAGTTTCCACATTTATTTCAGATATTATGAAGTGTACAAGTAAAGATATTAGAAAAGGGTTAGCTTGTGGTCCTTTGGGTCCATAAGCACTGTGTTACATCTCAGGATGGGATCTCGGGGCATTACAAACTTGGTATCAGAGCTTAAGGTTCAAGAGTATCATAAGGAGTCTGAAAAGACGCATCTAGTAGAGTCTTGTACATGGGCGTGTAGCGTACCATATTTATGTACAAGAGGCTACAGGATATACTTAGGAGTAGTTTCCCTTCTTTCACTATTCAGATTGTGGGAGTGAGCATGAACTCAAGTTGATCCTCAGTCTAATCCACTTCATTCTTTCATTTATAGAGTATGCCTCCTCGCAAAGACTTTGTCGATAGGGTTGATGATCTTGAAAATGAGAGTGTTTCACATGCAGAGTTTCGGGAAACTTTCCAAGCACTAGCCCAAGCGGTGACTAATGTTCATGAAAACCATCAGGCTGCAGTCCCACCTCAGCAAGATGGAAATTTTTCCACAGCCAGGATTAGAAGCTTCATAAAAATAAACTCGCCTAAATTCTTTGGGTCAGTAGTAGGGGAGGATCCACAGTTGTTTCTTAAGGAGGTAAAGAAGATCACCCATATTATGCATGTATCAGAGGAGGAGAGTGTAAAGTTAGTATCTTATAGGCTGAAAGATATTGCTCATGATTGGGTAGTGATGTGGGAGAAGAGTAGAGGGGAAAATGCAGCTCCCGTGACTTGGCTAGAGTTTCAGAGTGCCTTTTTAGATAGGTTCTTACTGCTAGAAATAACAGAAACTAAGGTAGAAGAGTTCATGAACCTAAGAAAAGGTTCCATGATAGTGAAAGAGTATTGCCTTAAGTTTAACCAATTAGCTAAGTATACTCCCAACTTGATAGCTGACCCTAGAGCGAGTATGAGTAAGTTTTTGACTGGGGTATCAAGTGATGTGTTGAAAGAGTGTAGAGCTACCATGATCAATAGAGATATGGTTGTTTCTAGGCTAATGATTATGCACAACAGATTGAAGCAAACAAGATGAAAGAGAGAGGGAGAGTAAGTAACAGAGCCAAGATAGGTAGTTGTGGTTTCTCGCAGGCAGAGTCTCAAGGTGGTAGTAGTTATCAGTATGGTTAGATATTTTTAGTCCCAGCTCCATCTTCAGCTAGTATACTCACACCTGCATTTGGGGGTGTCAAATTCGAGGGAACGCCAAGCTCCAAAGCCCAGAGTAGTACTAGTGGTGTTCGTACCTACCCGTTGTGTGAAGAATGTGGTAAGAATCATAAGGGTGTATGTAGAGCCGGTAGTGATGTATTCTTTGGATATGGAGAGATCGATCACAAAGTTTGAGACTGTCCCAAGCCAGGTCCCCGAAGTCAGCGTAGTTGTCCTTCAGTTCATAATAGATTGTATGCACTTCAGACTCACCATGATCATGAAGATCTCTCTGACATAGACCCGGGTATGTTATAAGCCCTTCATCTTTATGTTATGTATTTATATATCCTTTTCTCCTATTTTGAGCTTATATGTTAGCATGAGTCATGCATAAGTTTCAGATCTTGATCAGTCAATTATGACCCAGTCTGTAGGTACCCTACGCACTACTCTAGTGTTTTAGCGAAGTGTGTTTAGAGGGACATAGAGTCAAAAGGGGGAGATACCCCATGGTATTATGATTTTTCATGCCATTAGATTCATCTCGATGTATGTTCAGATTTTCCTTATAAAGTTAGCATCAATCATTGTTGCATTGTCAAGTCGTGCTTTCAAAAGTCTGGATATGCATATCCAGTAGAAAGAGTTCAGCTTGTCAGCGTGTTTTCAATTGTGTATTCATGAGATCATCCCAGTTATGAGTCCATGCATGAGATATGCATGTGTATTATGAGAATTCAGCTATGAGTATCATCAGTCGAGTATTCCATGCATCATATATGCATGCCCAGTATGAGAACTCTATATGTCAGTCGTTCTAGTTGCGTGGTCCTGATCTGAGATGTTTCCATTTCTTGAGTAAGTTTTGTTGATCCGTATTCTCATTCTATCATTCGACATTCGAGGACATATGTTCTCAAGAGGGAGATAATGTAATGCCCTTCAAAATTCTTTTCCAGTCTGAGACTTAGAACGTATTTGGTAAAGAAAAAATCCGAGTCAAAATATTTTGAAAATATCTTCCCAAGTATGAAATACTTTTAATTGTGTGAGAATCTATTTGAGAATGAATTAAGATCATAGAGGTCCCCTAACTCATGAACGAGTTGAAAGTTTTCCTATCGTTCAAGTTTTAGTGACCGTACAAATTTGGGTCAAATTCAATCGATCATAACTCATTGTATATGGATAACTGGGTGGCTTACTATATATCAAATGAAAGATCTTTGAATTATATTTCCAACGATACCCATTTCACCTAAATACGATATCGTAGAAAAGAGTTATGCTTATTTTACTCCAGCCTATCAAGCTGGAAAATAGTGACGACGTTTCTAATGGGCTACCACATTTCTGATGACCTTTTTGACGACGTCGTTAGATTCTGATGACATTTTTGACGACATCGTCATCCCTGGGCAGAAAATCATAAATCCACCCTTTTTGTGACGACATTTTATGAAGGCTTGTCACAGGTTTGACGGCCTATCACAAATGTCGTCAGCTATTTTTTCCAGCAACGTAGAGACATTTTTTCAAGAGTATTTTGGTCATTTCCCAACCTTTTTGAGCCTCTATAAATATGGGAACCTCTTCCAAAAACCTAATTTCAATATTTTTCTCTTTCAATTCTCTCAATTCTCTTGAGAAGAGAAATGACTAGGATTTCAATCAAAAACCCTAATCTTTCAAAAATCATCCATAAATTCTTTAATATTTCTTCAAGAATAAAGTTTCTCATAGTGTGGGCTTCAAGAATTATTTATTATAAGTGCGGATAGAGTTTCAAACATTAGAGTTCATCCAATTTCAAAGGTTAAGGAATGTAGATGTTGATTCTTGGATCTCTTTCATACAAAAAGCATAAGAACCCTTTTTAAAACTAAAAGATTTGTATGTTTATGAGTTGTTAATGATTTGTATGATTTAAAATGGATGTTTAATTTGTTGTTGAGTTTTGATTTATGTTTCCCTACAAAAGTTATGAGTTTTGACCCTAGTACGTGGAATTCATGTTATGTTTGTGATAGACCCTCTTGAAGTTGTTTTTCCATGTGATGTGTTCATGACTTTTGGCTGTAGAAATGGTTGAATAAGTGAAGAACGTACCCCATAGGTTTAATAAAGAGCTTAGGTGAAGCATAAGGGCTACTATAATATGTTGAATAGGAAACCCCAAATTGTGAGCTAGTCTATGCATACCTTAGTGAGTGAAATATGCCAAGATAGTATGAAATCCCCAAGTAGGTGTAATATCAGTCGTGTCTAATGGTTGTTGAAAGACCATAGTGAACAAGTCGAGATATGATGGTTGTAAATTCCCTAATTTTGTGCTCTTTGATATACGTTAAGCTTTTAATACGTGTCAAGTAGTTAACAAGAAAATAGTGACATGTTAGTATAAAGTTTTCCCCAAATCAAGTGATATCCAAATACATGACAAGACCGATATAGGTATGAAGTACTTGATGTAAGATCTTGTTGAATGGGGTATAATCTGATAGCATGTCTTCCCTAGGCTAGTATATGATGGTGAACCAATATTGATGATCCTTACAGGTTTGGAATGACCCTTTTGCGGGTGTGATGATGAATAGAGGTCTATGTTTCCTAAATACTTAATGCGATGTCCTAAGGATCTTGAGAGAAAAAGTATGTTATAATGCCCAACTACTTAAAGTGATGCTTTAACAATTGTGATGGTACATGAATGATTGTAATGATGAATGAATGATTGTAGTGATGAATGGATGACCGTGATGATGCATGAATGATTTTTGATAAAGAATGATTATGTCTTACTTTTATGTTATCTAGTCCTGGGGGTATTTATACCCGAAAATAAAGCTGTTGTCTAAAGCCCGTGTTAGTTTCTCAATAATTCCAATCAAGCCATGATTATCTGAACTCAATGAACTAAAGAACTCTGTATCCCCAAAAAAGTGTGAAGCTTAATAAAGCTCAGTAATCTCAGCTATCTCTATAATCTCTGTATCGCTAGTAATCTACCCTCAGACCTACAATTAGCTCAGTTCTAATAGTATTCAATTGATTCAATTCTAATCTCAGAAGTGATTTGAGTAATCCATTTAAGCTCCGTATCGTCAGTCAGATACCATGATTCGATATCTTTTCTATCAGATACAGAACCAAGTGATCTCAGCATAACTCATTAAGACCTTTTGAGTAATATGATCAGTGTCAGATTCAGTTCAACCAGTGTTACGTTAAGAATTCAGTTCTGAGTCTTCTAGTTGGGAGTAAAAACTAGAACTGAGAGAGCTCAAGGATGGTAACTCACCTACTAGTAGAGGGTGTGATGTTTAGAAGAAATCCTTATGCTCCAGAACTACTTATCCAGTGTAGGTTGAGACATCATACCTGTTAGTTGAGGGTGGATGAGAGACATCATACCTATTAGATAAGGGTAGATGAGATGGCTTGACCTGCAAGATGAGGGCTCTACCATTATCGTTTGAGGACCTGCTAAATGAGGGTTACATAGAGTTGTCTTTACCAGTGGCGCGGTAATGACACCCCTCCAACTGGGGCACAAGTTGGACCCCACCTATGGTAGGTCGAGGCATGTCGGTTAAGTGACTACTTCCCACAGTTTAAGTTTCAGATTCAATCTCAGTTTCAGAATCAGTCTTTAGAAATCAGGACTATCAGATACAATCATCTATCATTGTGAGGAACTCAGATAGTTCCATTGATTTATGGTCCATCCCATCAGAAAGACTTGGTCTTACACACAGTTAATTGATATCATATTCAAAGATATGTCGTCAGATAGGCTTGATCACAGTACCAGATTTCTATTGAGTATTCTTGTTATCAGGTTCAGATATAATCATATTTCTTATCATTGATAAAGCTTCCGAAATCATTTGTTAGAAATGTTGATCTCTAATCCTGTTAGTCAAAAGCAGTAAGTCCAAGAATTTAGTCATTGATGTAAGCATATCCAGATCTGCAGTTATCAGTATTAGATGAGTCAGTGATTCAGTATCTCAGTGTCAGTAGTGAGTTCAGTTTGTAGTAAAGTGGTATCTAATTTTTAGTATCTAGCATTGCGATAATTATGTTCATGTTCTGTGCATTCATGTATGTGTTCTCACACGGCATTTTTATGATTATTCAATTTAGATATTGTGTATGTATGAACCCTTGCATTAGCCTACCCTATCTACATAATCGGTACATTTTTGTACTGACGCATTTGCACTATGGTGTTTTATTTGACACCATAGGTTCAGAGGTACAGGATCCAGTTTATCCTCAGTAGTTTAGTCCCAGTCAGCAGCAGTAGCAGTGAGTCCTCTTCTTTTGAGGACGAGTCTCAGTTTACTACTATTGTCTCAGACTTTGTTTATTTTCTATTAACGGAGTTAGTTGGAGACATGTCCCATCAACTCCACAGTTCAGACAGTTAGAGGCTTTTTAGAAGGATGTATTAGAATTTAGTTTTTTAGTTTTGAGTATGTATCGTTATGTTGAACCTTATGGCAAGTTTCCATATTTATTTCAGTTATTATGCAGTGTACAGGTACAGATATCAGAAAAGGGTTAGCTTGTGGTCCTTCGGGTCCATAAGCACCGTGTGACATCTTGGGATGGGATCTTGGGGCGTTACAGTATGCATCTCTTCTTTTCCTCTATGATTACTAATATTTGCAGGAAAGCTAAGGTGGAGGAGTACTACGGAGATACTTGAGAGAGACCTGGCACCCTCATCTATCCTCTAAAAGTTTGAGGTGAGGGAATGCCGGTAAAGAGTAATAAGAGGAAGATCGATTTGGGAAAGTCGACATATGAAGAGCCTTAGTCTTGTATACCATCCACCACCGGGCCTCTTGAGGATATTGGTGTTGATATTGCAGCCATTGGGGAGCTCGTGTAGAGTTTTCCCCCAAAGGTCAGGAGAACCCTTCACCGCACATGACTCATATGTGTCCCGATTTTATTGTGAGAAGTATTAGGAGGACCAGTGGAAGAAGGGAGATACCATTGCTAGGCTTTAGAGATCATACTTTTCCTTGGCAGCATCATATCGAGATCTTTGGGTTTTACATAAGAAGATGGTAAAATGGGAGAAAAAGATAGATAAATTCTTTAGCAAGATATAGAAGGGGGTAAAGGGCCTATGGAAGGTCCTAAAACTCCATGATAGACTTCCTTCCTCCTGAGTGGAGAGAGACAATGAGGCCCCAACCGAGTGGTCTGATCCTAAGGATGTTTATGATGATGTAGAGACCGAGAGTGATAGCATTTCTCGATGTAATTTCAAGGAGCATCCTTATTTCTCTTTATGCTTGATTTTTTATGCAGTGAGAAAACTTTTAGATTTTTAGTTGGGGGTGCCTGTCTTCGTATTAATTTTATTTTTGGCCTGTGTTACTGATATCTGGATGTTTTTATGTTTTTTTGGATGATTTTTTTTCTCTAGGTTATAATATTCAGGCACTTTGATGGTGCCCATATTTGCATGGATTAGTCATTTTTGTTTTTAGATTTTCACTTTATCTTTATTTTGCATATGGTGATATTGGATGAGATTTTCCCTATGATAGACTGAGTGACGACATTCTTAAGGGAAAAAGCACTGTGGTTGAGTTTTGAGCCATTGATGCAGGGGAAGTCTGAGTACCCATAGCATCGAGGTCACAAATGCAAGGGAAGTTTGAGTACCTGTGGCATTTTCGATTTGGGATCACAGTTATGACTATGGAAAAATTGGAGTAGCCATATGGTTTACCTATATAAAAGACAAATGTGAGATAAAGGCTTGGGTTGGTGCCATAATTTGCAGATTATGCATGGTACAAATGCAAAGCAAACACCCCTTCCATCAAAAAAATTTCAAAAATATAGGGTACGGACGTGAGCAACCTTGTAAAAAATTATTTTTCTCTTTTTATGACTTCCAAAATTATGATTTGTAAAAATTGATAGATACTCCATTTTTGTCTCTAGAGGGAGGGGCAAGTGAGCCTCCTTGGTAAATTTACATGCCATGTGCGGTGAGCATATTTTTCCAAATCTCATTTATATTTGTACCATCTAAAACGTGCCCCATAAGTCTCTCAAGGTATTTTTGATTATACTAGGTTGGTGAGATAATCCCAAGCCATCTTTATGATATTGGAATTCCACTTTAGCATAAAAGCCTACCTTTTCATAGATGTTATTCCTAGTCACCCACTTTGAACCTTTGAACCTTTCTTTGGCAAATACATTGCAAGTTATGGGCTGTTCAATTTTTATCCCTCTTTTGAACCCTACCCTCCTTGAACTTAAAAATACAATTTGAGGCTAAAAGCCTAAGTTAGGGGTTGTGGAGATTAAAAGAGGTAAATTTAGGCCATGAAGGTATAAGTAAGTACTTAAGATCGTAACCATTGAGAACAAATGAGTAAAAAAAAAAAAGATAAGATCCAACAAAGGAAACAAAAGCATAAAGTGTGCAAGGAAAAAAATGAAAAAAGGGTGAACTAAGGAAATAAAAGTAGGCACATGTGTAAAGACTGAAAACAAAAGAAGTGGCCCATGGTAAAAAATTTGGATGGAATAGTGTGATATAGATGTTCATGGAGGGTATGGCCATGTTGTTCATAAATGATATCCCACCCTACCCCCAACCTTCGTTACAAGATCAAAAAGTCATTTGAGATCTCCAACCAAGTGTATTCATTGTAGTGATGATTGAAAATAGGGGAAAACCTATGGAATGGTACTTGTTGGCATCGATAATCCTTGTGAGAGAGAGAGTTTTGCACTTAAAATCCCTTGTTAAATGTTTGATATCTTGGTGTGTGAAATTTTTCTTCTTGTGAGGAGGCATGTAAACAAGTTGAGGTGGGTGATTTTATCAACTCCCAAAACATGAGGCAATAGGAGTATAATGTAGTTGAGGTCAAAGGTGAGTCACTTCTAGATTATTAGTGGTTGTTGCATGGTTTCTCTTTGAAGTCTTTTGCATTCCTTAAAATTGCCTTTTATGTCGAGAGGTGTCATGAAAATAGTTTGGCCCATGTTTGAAGAGCTATTTGTGGTAGTAATCAAGATGAGGTCATTGTGATCATTGGGTCATAAATTTTAGGCATAAATGTGCATTGTCTCATGGAAAGAGGTAGTGTTGCTTGAGGACAATCAAAACTTTAAGTTGGGAGTGTTGATGAGTGGTGAATTTACCATTTATTTGAACCTACCATTCATGCACATTACTATGATTTGAATGTATCAATGAGACATATTTGTGATTAAATGCACTAATTTCCACATTTTACAGGCATACAGGTTATGAAGTGGAAAGATGTAGATGCAAGTTGAAAAGGATCAAAAAAAGGAAAGAGGTCAACTAAAAGACTTGAAGAAAAAATCAACCTCAGTTATCATGATTGAAGTCTGTGGGCCACGATTGCGGCAAGTCAAGCCAGTTCAAAGTACTGCGATCATGGTGTTCTTATTGCAGTCACAGTAGCAAGATTACAAATAAGCTTCAATGATCACGATTACGAAAGAATATTCCCAGGAGTAGTTTTGTAATTTCACTCAGCCAAACCTAATTCGTTTTTAGAGGCTAAAACACGTTATCTTTTTGTCATTCTACACTGTTGGAACATTTTGAATTTGAAGTTTTAAACCCTAATTTGGGTAACAATTGTATTTTGATTTGGATACTTTGAATTTAGTGTAATTAAAGAATGGATGCTTTGAATAATCCATATGATATATTTCTTTCTCTCCTCTTCATGAGTAGTTACACTTTTATTGTCTTTGGATTATGTTGAACTAAGGTGCAATTATGTATGGGTTGTGATGTATTCGTGTATATGTTTGTTTGTAGATGATGGGTTTCTCTATTGCTTTGCTTAATTAGTTGGGATTTATGGGTGAAATCCCCAAATAACCAAAATAAGTTTGTAGGTGAAACCCCTAAATTCTTGAAAGCTCACACCATCCTTGAAAGAGGGGTTTGGGTGAACTCTTAGAACCTATATCATCCTTGAAAAGGGATATGGGTGACAAAGCAATAGTGGATAATTGATTGATATAGTTTGCTAAATTTCACTATCTTAGACATATGGTTGATTAGGAAGTTGATAATATATTAGGCATATTCCTAGAAATAGGGATGCCCAATTGAGGTAATAGGTAGTTGTAATTGACACACTTGTTAGATACTTGAAAGAGTCAATGAGTTATATCCTTGAGGTTTTGTTGACAAACTATCCTCAAGGACCTTTGACCCAGCTTATCACATTGTCGATAACTAGTATCTGCACTAAATCTTTCTGCCCCCATGCATAATTTTCCCTTAGGTAGACATAATCCCAAGATTCCACTCATATTGAATTTATAACTTAATTACTGTATAATTTGTTGATTTGAGTTATCATTGACAAACACTTTCCAAAAATCAAACCCCACCTTCCCAATTTTATTCAAGCATCTTGTTTTATCCATATTACGGGTAACTTATTAGTAGCATTTAACCCCTATAGGACTAGAAATATAATTTTGCTCCTCATGGATTTGACCTCAACATAAGTTGAGATATTTACAATGACCGTCTTATTCTAATTTTGATTATATAGGTGAGCTTTATCAAGCCCCAAGACCATTACTATTTCTTCTTATAGGATGGCCCCAGCTAAGTTGAAAGAATTAAAGGATCAGTTGTAGGAGTTGTTGGATAAGAGATTTATCCGACCTAGCGTATCACCTTGGGATGCGTCTGTCTTGTTTGTGAAGAAGAAAGATGGGTCCATGCATATGTTTACTAATTATCGACAATTGAATAAGGTGACAATTAAGAATAAGTATTATCTTTCTCGTAGTGATGATTTATTTGATCAACTTCAAGGTGTTGCAGTGTATTCAAAGATCGAATTGAGATCCAGCTATAACCAGTTGATGATTAGAGCTTCAGACATTCCAAAGATGGCCTTTTGGACTTGATATAGTCATAGGGGATTAGAGCTTCAGACATTCCAAAGATGGCCTTTCGGACTTGATATAGTCGCTATGAGTTCTTTTTTATGTCCTTTGGGTTGACCAATACCCCTGTCACATTCATTGAGTTGATAAACCATGTGTTTTGACTATATCTCGACACTTTTGTTATTTTATTTATAGATGATATATTTGGTTTATTCTAAGAGTGAGGCTAATCATAAGGACTTTATGGATTGTGCTTCAAAGATTAAGGGATGAGAATTTATATGCTAAGTTCTCCAAGTGTGAGTTTTGGTTTGATTCTATTTCTTTCTTGGGTCATATGGTGACTAGGGATGATATTATGGTTGATTAAGCCAAGATTACAATTGTTCGTGATTAGTCTAGACCTACTTTACCCATCGAGATTCAGAGTTTCTTTGGATTGGCCGGGTATTATCAGTGTTTTTTGAGATTTTCTCTTCTATTGTAGCTCCTTTAACCAAGTTGATGAAAAAGATCTTCTTTCAATGGTCTGATGATTGTGAGGTAAGCTTTCAAAAGCTTAAGGATTTGTTAAATTCAGCTCCTATCTTGACATTGCCTAAGGAGGCTGTGGGTTTTACCATCTTTTATGGTACTTTAGGTGTTAGGTTAGGTGTTGTGTTGATGCATGAGGGTAAGGTGATTGCATATGCTTCTCGTCAGTTGAAGCCCCTTGAGAAGAATTACCCTACCTATGATTTCGAGTTGTGCACGATTGTCTTTTCTTTGAAGTTATGGGGCACCACTTGTATTGAGTTCATTGTGAGATCTTCTCAGATAATAATAGCCTTCAGTACTTCTTCACCCAGCATGATCTCAATATGAGAAAGCATTGTTCTCTTAAGTTTCTTAAGGATTATGACTTGGCAATTCTCTATCATTTAGGAAAGGCTAATGTGGTTGTGGATGCTTTGCGCTGGAAGTGGAATAGCATGGGTATCTTGGCATATCTTTTGACCTAGGAAAGAACTTTGGACTTAGAGGTTCAATCATTTTCTAACCAGTTGGTTAGGCTTGATATTTTCGACAATTAGGTTTGTTTTGGAATTTTTGGAGGCTAGGTCTTCTATGATGAAGTAGATTTGAGCTCATCAGTTTGATGATACAATATTAAGGTCGATTTCAGATAAGGTGTTGAGTGGCAAGGCTAAGGAAGCCTCACTTGATTTAGACAGAGTTTTGAGAATTAGGGGTAGAGTTTGTACGTCGAGAGAGGGTGATTGGATCAAGTTGATCTTGGATGAGACACATTGTTCCAAATATTCCATCTATTTAGGTGTGACTAAGATGTAACATGACTTGAGAAAGTTTTACTAGTAGAGTGGTATGAGGTGAGATATAGCGAATTCCATGCCTCATTGCCTATGTTGTCAGCAGGTAAAGGCCGGGTATTTTGAGACCTGGTGGTTTGATTTAGAGATTACCCATTCTTGAGTGGAAGTGGGAACGAATCACTATGAACTTCATGAATGGTTTTCCCTGTACATCTCTTAGTTTTGATAGTGTTTGGGTCATTGTGGATAGGTTGGCCAAGTTAGCTTATTTTATTCCAGTTCAGGTCTTATTCAGTACTGAAAGGTTGGCTTATGTCTACATTTATGAGATTGTGTGTTTTCATGGTGTGCCAGTATCTATCATTTTGAATCGAGGTTTAGTGCTTACATCTAACTTTTGGAAGGCTTTTCAGGATGAGGTAGGTACTCGGGTTGATATTAGCATAATATTTCACCCCCAAAATGATGGTTATTAAGAGTGGACTATTTAGGTTTTGGAGAATATGCTCCACGCATGTGTGATAGTTTTTGGTTGCCAGTGGGAGCAATATTTAGACTATGCAGAGTTTGCGTATAATATTAGGTACCATTCCACTATCGATATGGCTCATTTTGAATCTTTGTATGGTAGGCGTTGTCACTCTCCAGTAGGTTGGTTTGAAGTTTTAGAGTTGAGAACTCGAGGTACAAACTTTCTTCCTGAGTCATTGGACAGAGTCTAGATTATTTAGGATAGCTTAGAGTGTCTTTGAGTAGGCAAAAGTTCTATGTATATCATTTGCTTGTGCATTGAGATTTGGTGTTGGCGATTGTGTTTTCCATCTAGTTTCACACATGAAGGGTTTGATGAGGTTTGGTAAGAGGGGGAATCTTAGCCCCAGGTATATTATCCCATTTGAGATTCTTCGGACTATTGATGATGTGACTTATGAGTTAGCTTTGCCTCTAGATTTATTAATTGTTCATCCAGTTTTTCATGTTTTGATGCTTCACTGTTACATTCCATATAAGTCTCATGTCATTCTCTTGGAGTCTGCTTAGTTAGAAGATTAGTTGTCTTTAGTCGAGGAGTCAGTCTCAATACTGGCTAGGGATATTAGATGGTTGCGTTCAAGAGTTATTCCTGCGGTTAAGGTTCAGTGGAGACATTAACTGATAGATGAGGCTACTCGAGAGGTCGAGTCTGAAATACGTAGTTCTTATCCCCAGGTCTTTGTGGATTCATGTATTTCTTTTGCCTTTAGTTCGAGGACGAATTAGATTTTTAGTGTTGGATGATGAACTAAAATTTGATAAAATATGTAAAATATGTGATTTTGTGTGATTTGACTGTTTTACCCCTCCTCATAGTTGCATTGCGGTATTTCTGGGGTGTGTGGGTGATTGGCATAGTTCCCGATGGATTTTGGTACCATCTATGCAATATTATGGTTTTTAGAGGCTTTGAGAGCCTTACTTTGGACTTTTGTGGTTATCTTTTGATCGATGTGATGGATGGCTAAACGAACTATGCCAACAGATCCGGAACATCAATTTAAGATAGTAACATGCTTGGTGGGGTTTATGGCTTTTAAATATCATTTTGACCCTCGATTTAGAAAATTGTGATTTTTGATTTGGGGGATTGACTTTGTGAAAATGATGTTTTTTTTGAAATTTTGATATCGTCATTGAGTTTGGAGCATCGAAATTAATGTAGTTACATAGTTTGTTTATGTATATCAAATTTTGAACGAAGCCGGGGCACCCCGTTGAAGTCTGTTTTGGACTTAGAAGATCTAGTGCACAAGGTTGCTAATGCAACCTGGATCTCAAAGGGTAAAACATATTTGAGGAATGTGTTTTATGCCTTATGCACCTGGTAACCTGGTATGAGTATATATATCCTCGTTTTGCCTGATTTTTGCTCATTTTTCGTCTTGTCTCTTTAGAGCTAAACCCTAAAATAATGTGAGAGTTTAAAAGTGAAGCTTCTAGGTGCTTGGGAAAGTAGATTAACATCTATTTCTTAATTTTCTTATGGATTTAAGCTAAGAATTCACCCTTTTCTTTATCAAATTTCTTGATTAATTGTTCAAAACCTTAGAACTTGATTTATCCCCAAATTCTAAACCTTTTCACTTGAATAATGTTCTTAGTCCTATAATTACTAGTTTTTCCCTAATTTCATCTTCAAAACAAGGATTCCTAATTTTAAAACAAATTTCAAAGATTTTACCCAGTAAAGCTCAAAAATGAGTTTTCTTAGATTTGAACCTCATTTTTTACTCAATTTGACTTGGGTTTTCAGCTGTAGATTCCTAAAGGTACGGGGAACACATTTTTAAAGTAAAGTTATGATTTTGCCCCTCTTATTTGAAAATCCATTTCGGGGGTCCATTTTGATCCAAACCAAAAGTAGGCAACACGGGTATCGTTAGTATTATTTTGATACATATATTCTATATTTCTTGGTTTTAGTTGATTTTCGAACAGTTCATGAGAAGTAAGGCTTTATGGTTGAAGTGTTGCAGACCAGTTTCAACCTTCGAGGTAGGTTATGGCTTAACTCTTTTAGACTGGGGTGGGCAGTAAATATCGGTACAAAATGATTTTTAAGTATGGGAATTAATAATGATAAATTTCTATCAATATTTTATGCTCGTTCTGGGGCCTATAGGTGATGTAATTGTTGAAATTGAGCTATTGTACGATATTCATGACCGTGTGAGTCCTATGTGATGTTAATAGCCTAAACTACATTTAAGTAATTGTATTGTATTGTTGAAAATACCTTTGTAGTACCATTGGCGTATTGTGATATATTATACTTGTTGGCATATAAAACATGTGGAAATTCATAGATAAATGAAAACTATGAGTGGATATTGGCTCACGTGGTTGTGGAAATGTAACGTTGTGATTGGTTATAGAAATTTATCATTGTGGTAGGATGTACAAATACTCATTGAGGCAGGTTGTAAGCATTACATCCTTATATCATACTCATACATAAAACAAATGGTACCACTATAGCAACATCTGAGAAACACTGGCAATACTTTTTATGAAACCCTTCCAGAGGGATGTGACGGGAAGGAGATATTGTGACACCTAATAAAACACTCCCGGGGGATTTACCGGGGATGATATATGGATAAATGGATTGTATATGGTTTGTCTATCCCCCCTAGTGTCCCATAGTGGGAGGCTTGCCTCTATGGGTATATACAGAGGTTGTGCACAACCTCATGCATCATCATCATCATCTTATTATTATTCATTGTACTTAGTTTATTGTGTTTATGTAGTGATTGAATTATCATATTGAATTATCGTACCTTGATGTGTTCTATCTTCCGCTCTATGTACATGACTATCTTATATATACATGTTCTTCCTTAGTTTTAAGCATATGTACAATTATGTATATTTGTTTTCTACTTGATTATGTTGTTGCACTATATGTGATATGTATACTAGAAGTGTTAGTTTAAGTAGTGTGGGCTACCATTGTGGGACATTTTTTAATAGCATGTGACGCGCCCTTATTGTATATTTATGATTTATTTTCTACTTTGTTTGGTCGCCCTATGATACCTAGTGAGTACAAGTGAAATGTACTCACGCCTACTACGCTCTTTCGGTACAGGTCCTAGTTTAAGTGCACCCCAAATTGGTTGATTCGGGTGATATTTGATGCCTTCAAGGTAGTGGTTGACTTCCATGCATCTGGATGTATTCTACTACCTTTTTTATAGACTATGTATTTACTATCATATCAAACATAGAGTTCTTCTTGTGTTTTGGATATCTTATACATTTCATTTAGATTCGAGTTGTACTAGTTACGTTCTTATACTATTGAACCAGGTTTTGGAATGTTATGGCTATGATGTTGATTATATTCTTTCCCAATTTACTTTACTTATATGGTTTGGCTTCATTCTAGAAGCCTTACCTTAGGCATATTTCTGTATTTTACTCTTTGTGTATCAATTTGGGAGATAGGCTTACTCGTCAAGGTTCGTTGCGATAAGTGACATCATGACTTTCGGATTTTAGGTCGTGACACAATGGTACTAGAAAGATAATGCAAATGTAAATAACATACAAAGCAGGAATAAAAACTCTAGGCAACTATCTAGGATGCTAATCACAATAAGGCTAACGAGGCAGTAAGAATATACTATCTTATTCTAGCAGTAATCAAGAATTAAAGCTCTATACTATATATCACTGGCCATTTTTGAAATAACGATTATAATAAGGATATAAAGCAATATTCAAGGCATAGAAATACATGTACAACGTGAATTGATGGGGGAAGAGAAGGATATATGATAATACCATAGCTATATATATACATATATATATAGGTATACAAGACCAACTCAAAGGTACAACCTAAGGTAGTTAATATAACCTCTCTAGGAAATCCAAACCAAGTATGAAGGCTAAAACTAGCAAGATCAGGGCCCATAGTCGAGTGTATAACAACGAATACACTATCTGTAATGTAAAACATCGTAAAACGAAAAATAATCAGAATCATACCTCAATTCTCAATACCACTCCATAATCAGCTTTGTATGAGTTAACCATGATAACAACAAATATAGTAACCTATTGTTCCGGAAAAATAAAGTGTAACTGAACTCCATAAACCTAATGGTTTAATCAACACATAGAAAACATCACTCATAACCTATACGTATGCAACCCCTCATAAGGTTGATAGATATAGAAACCAAGTAACATACTATGGAAGACAATGCGCATGCATGAATGAATGGAAAGTAAGTCCATAATACCATAACCAATCCAAGTACCATAATGTACCTAGTGTATACACATTCTACAGCTCGACAACTTACAAAGGTAGGACCTACGATGACCTCTCTTCTTTGACATAATGACTCATAAAAAAAGGGCTCTTAGGGGATTCATAAGTACCCATATACACTAAAATAGTCTCAATTTACAATTTATAATAATCATCATCATCAATCTACTCTGTCATGTACCAAAGAGATATATATATATATATATATATATAATAAATTCACAAACTCAAATCATGCTAAAAGAGTGTAAGTTTTTAAATCTGTTTCCCGAGGTCAACTCCGAGAAAAAATCATCATGATAATGTGGAAAGGGTCAGAATCTCTCACCACCATAGTAAACAGTAAAACCATGGACCAAAATCTATTGTTGTCAAATTTCTAAGGAATATTTTTTAGTTCCAAAATCTCATAAATTACCATTATGGTGGTACAATTCCCATTATGAAGGAATCTATTTTAAAAGTGAAAAGTGTGTTTTTTTAGGAAAACAGTAGTAAAACCAATATTATCGTTGGAATTGTACCACTAAGTTAGAATAAATATACCATAATCTATGCATGCCATCATCAGTATCCAAACAATATAATTATAAGTGCCTAAGCATCCATATACTGAAACCATGTCATATATAAAGATAGAATACTCACCTGGAGTCCAACTGGTATCATAACCACGGTTTTGGACCCATTAGTATATAACTAGCATAATATCATTACTATAATTTGGGAAAATATGATAATCTGTCGATTCAAGGTGTAAACCTGATACTAAAGGGTCCTTAGCCTCTACTGTGCTCAACATGCTAGTAATCTTGAGTAATAAATCATGTAGTCATAAAAAGTATTTTATCTTAAGGGTTGGTTCACCCTTCTATCCCAAAACTCATCAACTAGGCTAAGTCATGGTATCCTACCCATAATAATATCCTAACATTCTTACCTAGCATGAAATATATATCATACATTATCTCATAAAGAAAAGTAGACCAAAGCCTACCTCGATGCTGAACCACAAGTCTTGAGTGGTCTACAAATTATCCGTCTTTCCTCCACGATCTTGAAATGCCGTCACACTATCAAACTAGTAACCTGTACTAATTTAGGAGTAAAATTAGACCCATATTGCTATATAAAGGGTCAGGTCAGAATTTAGGACAAGAATGGGCCTGTAAGGCTCGCAAACGAAATCCAAAATAGAATCCATCATGAGGTCCCTCGAAGGACAAAGAATGTGTGCTCAAAATTTGATCACAAATGGACAATAAATCAGGGCCCAAATCAGTCCGTAAAGTTTGGAGATGTAAAGACCGAATTTATAATAATTTACCATGAAATAAGATGGAAATTGATGAGAAAAATAATAGGAAATAACCAAGGATTGTTATGCTAACTTACCATATCTTCAATGGATGATTCACTATTTTTCCCCTCTTCAAGCTATAAAAATAGTGCAAAAATGATGAAAAATTAGTTAAATAGAGGAGATTTAAAAATCTTACGTGCTGCTTAAGAAACTATTGCTAAAGCGGTGCCTCAACCACTAAAGCGGTCTGGCACGGGTGTGCGGATACCGTTAAAGTGATGCCTAGGACATTAAAGTACTTACTGCTAAAGTAGAAATTATTTGCTTAAGAAGCCCTTGGAAAAATGGCCAAAACTTTTAAGTAACCCAATGTCGCTTAAGCGACGACTGCTTAAGCAGTAGCACTGGCAATCTGGGTCATTAGGTTTTCTATGTTCAAAATGGACTCTAATGGATGCTCGAGACTTGTTTGAAACCCCATGCATGCAAATGAACTATTCTAGCATACCACATTTGACATTCCTATCACAATAGAACCATCAAAAATTTCATCCGAGATCATTTTTACTAAATGTGGGGTGCATACCTATAGTTCTATTTTTATATAATCCACCCAATAGCACAATATGATTTTGAATGATGTGAGACCAGAACCAAAGGTTCCCTAGAATAAAATCAACATTCTAGAGCTAATGGAGTTGTCAAAATTCCCATCCAAGGTCATTTACTAAGAGTTTTAGTCTGAGACAAATTCTTTAACAATGAAATCTCCAAAAGAAGGAAATGAACCTAAAACCAAAACAAACTGTCCGATGATAGAACCGACTATTTTGACAAGTCACAAATGACTTGTAGCCATTGTGGGAAGGCTCAAAATGCTAAAAATGCAGGCAAATTGAGAAAATGACTTAGAGGGTTGTTTCAATTAATTAATATAGGCTTTATTCAAAATAATTTTCTATTAATCAGGGTATATTCTATTTAAAAAGTTATATTTATTTTACCACAACCCTATGCAATACCCAAGTATATACGTTGTGGATAAAAATATTGTGGTGGGTGTTGTCACTCCACTTTCATGTGGAAGTGGAGGGAGGTTACAATATGTATACCATTAATTATTGAAAATTTTCCATTGAAAACTCTTGGCCTCTTTCCTAATCAACTAAAATTAATTATGAAAGCTATACCATTTTACTGTTAGCCAACTTGATATTTTTCGTATGTAAGAACATGGATCATATAGGACCAGCAACTCTTAGGTTCATTTTTCCATCTATATCATGTTTATTCTTGTTGCATATTGTTGCAGCCTACCACATATGCAAGTGTACATGGTTTGACAAGAGTCGGATGTCGAACCCACAGGAACAACATGTTTAGCAACTCACTTAATTATAGTCACAGACAATATTTAAATCAAGTGTTGTAGGGTACGAAAGATTTTCTGAAAGTTTAGTAACTAATAAAAAGATAAAAGAATAACAAAATGTTGCAATCATAACATCGGCAAATATGTAATCAACACGAGAGAAGATTCAAGGGTTAAGGCACTCACAACAATCATGTAAATCGTTATCCTTGTAATTGGTCAGGTTGGTTGTCGGGTTATTGATTTACAAAGTTAATAATGTTATTATCATCTTCCGAACCTCTAATCATATGCCTAAAAGGGTATTACAACTACATCATTGAGCGAGGATGCAATAATCCATTGTAGACACTTCACGTTACCTTCTCGTAGTTGAACCAACTAAATCGTTCTAAGTATATTCCTATCTTAGATGTGAATTCAAATGTTTTGTTATTCAAAAGATAAGAACTTGTCCCTTAAACCCCTCGGTCTATCCTAATGGTTCCCCTTCTAGGTTCACAAAAGGGATTATCCATGTATTTCAATAGTGGCCAATAATCAAAATAGTAGTGACATGGGATTAAGAACAACCCATACGGTAACCCAATATTTAATCAACACTAAGAATAACATAGTAAAATCATGTTCAGCCTTAACCCCATAACAAGGGAATTTATCCACTCATGTTCATAAATATCCACAAAATAGAAATATTCGTACCAAATTCAAAGTAAGAGAGTTGAATGATTAAATAACCCTAAAGCAAAACCCTCACAATTATTTCCTTGCCTAGACGTAATGTAAAAGATGTACTAAAATATTACAAGTGTTCCTTTTATAGTAGGGATGGACTACACATTTTTAATAAATCAACGTGCCATGCCCTTATTGTGGTGACTAACGGCCGTGGCACATTAATATTACGGAGGCATACTGGAAATTACCATTTCACTTTTAAGCCTTCTCCATGCCACGTCCTTATCACGGTGCCTAAGGGGCGTGGCACTCAAATATCAAGCATGCTCACTACAATGTGCTACATGAAAATAAACCACCAACATTCCATACCCTTATTGTGGTGACTAAGGGGTGTGGCATGCTACTGTGTTAACTTCTTCATTTCTAGTTCAATGTATGTCCTTATTCTTTTGGACTTGGTCCCATGCTTTCCAAGCCTTGTTGCACTCTTTTTACTGTCACTGTGTTGCTCCTAACTTTTTCCATGATCCATAGATAGACGTTCACATAATCATATTCATTTTCACCAAGTTCAAGCTCTGCAACACTAATCATATTCATTAGCTTGAGAATGCAAATTTAACTCAAACATAAGACATTTTTACATGATTTAGCTCATAGAACAAGTACATATATGGGTCATAATTGGCACTTGGACATATAAATATGCCCAAGATCACCACCACACACTTAGAGTCTTATTCTCCCTCGAACATGTCCATATAATTATTCTCAACACACCTAGGCTTCACATCTCTATCTTAATGAGATAAATCTATTGGGCACACACTGGCTATATATGACTTATCAATTTTCATCCCAAATATGCCATATCATATATTAAAACACCGACATACTATTTTTATACTTCCTAACATCAAAATAGGACTCTAATACATTGGTAAACTTATGGACATTATTCAAACAAGAATTCCTATACGTCACTTAACCATCCTCTACATGCACCATTACAGAAAGATATTTACCCGTATGCACTAATCATCATGCAATATATTATAAGAATAATTACAAAAAAACAAATTCCACTCACCCTCCCAAAGAATTCACACATGACATAGGATGAACCATAGGCTTGCCCTTAGTGTAGTACCCCACTAATATCAGTATTTTAAGACTTAGGATCAAATAGGTCTTTAAAGGTTGTAAAGGATAATAAGGGACAAGTAAGAACTAATCGGCTAAAAGTAGTGACTAACTTCCCTAAGTGCTTTAATACATCACATGAACATCAAGATCAATCTAGTAACAACAAATTTTTCACCTCATCTACCTTCAGTCCTAGCTTTTGTTTTTTCCCCATATCATTAAGCTAATTCTTATACACTGTAGAAGGGAAGATTTTATTCAATACAATATTCAATTTTGAAAAATCTTTGTTGTTTCCATTACATAACTCCCAACCTCACTCGACATCAATTCTCAACACCAATAGTTATATGTTGGGGTTCTCTTTCACCTTTTACCTACTTGTATTTTGAATATTTAGATCAATTAATTTTCAACTAAAGAAATTACAAAATTTAAATCAAATTAAGGTGAAACAAAGAAAGGGAATTAGGCTACATATAAGGCTACCAAAGAAAAGATGCAAAAGGTTCAATGGGGTTGATAGAATTATGCACAAAGATAGGTAAAAGATAGGGTATGAAACATGGTTGTCAAAGAAATGCCTATATCATCTCTATAATGCCCTAATTTTTTGGAACCAGAATACCACATGGTTCTCATGATCCCGAAGGACCACAAGCTAACCTTTCTTGATATCTGTACCTGAGCACTGCATAATATACTAAAATAAAAGCAGAAAAATAGAGGAAACTTGCCATAAGGTTAAAATATCTAAAAATACTCAATACTGAAAACTAAATACTAATATATCTGTCCGAAAAGCCTCTAAACTTTTCTGAACTGTGGAGTTGATGGGATATGTCCCCAACTAACTCCATTTACTGAAAATAAATTGAGTCTAATTCCATAATAAAATAAGGATCATCCTCAAATGAAGAGGAATAACTATTATGCCTACTGCTGCGGACTGGTCTGGACTGCTAAGGGTACTCTGGATCTTGCGCTTCAGAACCTATAGTATAAGACACCATAGCGCAAAAGAAAAGTATGCTAGATGAGGTAAGGCTAAATCCAAGGGCTTATGCATGAACATAGCTTAACTGAATACATGAGAGTACTAAATCAGGACATATGCATGAATGCACAAACCAAAACTGGAATTGCAGTAATACTGAATACGAACTCTAAATACTTGTTTCTGAATACTGACTTACTGATGACTGAGTCTACTTATACTGATGTCTGAGTTTACTAATACTAAGAGACAGAATAACCTTATCTATAGAGATTGATGTCTAATCTTGCTGATACTAATATTGATTTATTATATCTGAGATTAAGCCTATATAACGGGTGACCTCTGAGTTTACTGGTAATGATGCCTGATACTTGATAAACTGAATCTGAGATCAAGACTATATAACGGGTGACCTCTGAATCTATTAATAACGAATATGATTGTCTGAATCTGAGATCAAGCTTATATAATGGATGACCTTTGAGTCTGCTAATAATGAATATAATTGTGTGAATCTAAGATCAAGCCTATATAATGGGTGACCTCTGAGTCTACTAACAATGAATATAATTGTATAAATCTGAGATCAAGCCTATATAACGGGTGACCTCTGAGTCTACTGATAATGAATATGATTGTCTGAATCTGAGATCAAGCCTATATAATGGGTGACCTCTAAATCTACTGATAATGAATATGATTGTCTAAATCTAAGATCAAGCCTATATAACAGGTCATCTCTGAGTCTAATGATATTGAATAAGATTGTCTGAATCTAAGATCAAGCCTATATAATGGGTGATCTCTAAGAGGTAGTCAAGCCTAGTATAATGGGTGACTCCTCAGCTAAATTCTATTATTGAGACTAAATCTAAAACTGAGACTGTGGGAGGTAGTTATCTAACCGACATGGCCCTTCTATTTTTTTTGGGGTCCAACCTGTAATCCCAGTTGTAAGGGTTTTAGTATCATGCCACGGGTAAAGATACTTATCTCTAAACCTAGGATACCCTGCCTAATATAATAGGTGACACCTGGTTGGAGTCAAGCCTAATATAATGGGTGACTTTGGGGAGGTAGTCAAGCCTAATATGATGGGTGACTCCTCATCCTACGTGGGCTACATAGTTTTTGAATATAGGTATTGTTATTAAAAACTCCGCCTAAAATAACAAGGAAGTCATCATCCCTGCCCTCACTCGATGCTGAATCCTACTCCCAACTGAATAGACACTGAACTAATTCCTAGACTATTCTAGACTGAGCTGAATTTATTACTTGTTACCTTGCTTGACTGCTGATTGAATTTACTTGGTTCCATTATCTGACTGAATGCTACTGAATCCTTGTTAGTTTTCTGAGTTTCACTGAAGTCTAAACTGAATACTGGATACGACTAAATACTATTGAATCGAAACTGAATACTGAGTTGGATTAGACTAATACTAAACTGACTTGAACTAGTACTGAGATGATTGAATTTTCTTAAGTTCTGTACTGGCTAAATTCAACTGATCATAGCACGACTGAAATTATCTTATGATTGACTCGGCTCTAGACAAGTAGCTAAATTTTTGGGTATAAATACCCCCAGGACTTGATAGCATAAATAAATAAATAAGACAAGACCACACTTGAGTATCATGACAATGGACTTTCATTCGAAACACAATCAATATGATATCTCGTCAATCGCTTGAATGTTATAAATATGTAAATGTATAGGGAATGCATACTAATACCTTATAGTTGTTCAATAAGGAATACACATGGATAAGAATGCATGTAACTTATCATAATACATTTACTAAGGCATTTCAACAAATGCTTGGCATGCACTAGTTATCACAAAATTGGGGATTTCATGCTTAACATATTAATGAGGGCACTATTCTCTTTACTTAAGCATTCTATCAAACATATGGGGAGCATGCTTTAGTTATACCATAGATTCTATACTTAATTATCATGAATACATCAATATCATACAACTTGAAGAGGGTTTATCCTGAACATCATATAATTCATCACATACTAGAATCAACTCTTGAAATTGGTAGTCTAAATCATGAATTAAAACTGAATAATAACATGGACTTCAATTTCAATTCACATGAATCATGAAAACTTATTAATATAAAATCTTTGAATTTAGAAAAGGATTCTTGAAATTCTTGGTGGAAAGAACCCAAGAATCAACATCTGATGTAACGCTCCAAATCTCATACCCAAAATGCTACACGGTGCTCATGATCTTGAAGGACCACAAGGTAACCCATGACTAATATTTGTACTTGTATACTGCATAAAATACTTAATAATGGGGAAACATGAATATAAAGGCCATAATGTTCACATAACTGAAGTAAAATATAACATCTAAATGGGGTATGAAATACCCAAAACAAAACTGAAAATACTGAAGTCTGAAACATGATAGTTTAGAAAGCCTCTAACTGACTGAACTATCTGAGTAAGGAGTTGATGGGACATTTCCCCAACTAACTCCAACTAATAAACTAATTAATGAGATAATAGATAAATAATCATGTCCTCAAATGATAAGGACTTACTTCTAACTCTGACTGCTGAAACTAAAATCTACAGCTGATCTAGAGCACATGACTCTAAACCTATGGTATAAGATACCATAGCTCAAATATGTCAGTACTTTGAATGTACTGGTATACATGTGGGGTAGGCAGAAAGCATGGGGTTCATACTCATGAACAATACTGGCTAACTGACTAATATGAATGTGAGAATACATGGATGCATACATAGTAACTATATCTAAAATCATGATAACATAGGTACTGAATCTGAATACTGATAACATGACATACTAATAACTGACATAACTGATAACATGAGTGACTGTATCTGACAGTCTTGAATGTGGTGGAACTATCTGAGTTTTGTACGGTGTCTGAGTTGACTATATCTGATAGCCCTAAATTCTAGAGAACTATCTGAGTTCTTTTATTGAGAATGATACTAAGACTGTTGGAGGTGGTCATCTAATCGACATGTCCTAAATGATGCATTATAGCTGAATTGGGGTCCAATCTATGCCCTGATTAGAAGGGTGTCAATATCCCACCACTGTAAGGACAACATATGAGTGACCCTAATATAATAGGTAACTCTGGTGAGAATGGTGAGAACCCTCATATATCAGGCTAGGCCACCTCATCTATCCTCATATAGTAGGCTATGATGTCTCAACTTATGCTGGCTACATAGTTCTGGAATACAAGGATTGCTTCTAGAAATCACACCCTCATATAACAGCTAAGTTCCCATCCTTGGGTTTACTCGGTGCTAATTTCTACTCCCACCTGAATAGACACTAAACATAATTTACTAAACTGAACATGGACTGAGTTACTGAATTCCATTGACTGGTGGAATATTACTGATATCTGACAATTGATTGAGTTCATGAGATCATGGAGATTTCCTGTGTCATAAGACTGTCTAAAGTCTAAGGATTCATAGCTTGACCGAGAGTATCATGGAAACATGACATGGCTCTAAGCGCACATCTAATGTTTCAGGTACAAGTACCCCCAGGACTCGATGGAAGGAAACTGACCAAGCATAACTTACTTAAACATATAACTAACATCATAATCCATAATACATTTATAGAAGCATTCCATCAAAACATATGATAGGCATAACTTGTACATACATGGGGATTTCATGATAACATACTAGTTGGGCATTGTTCCTTCATCTAGGAATTTAATCAAACACATTGTAGGCATAGCACATGTAGACAACATTATACAACAATTAATCATCACGATTCATCTATAATTTCATCATCCTAGGGTTTATTCATAGGTTTACATGAATATACATCTTTACAAATCAATTCCACATAAAATTGATCACCTAACATTGATTAGAATTCAATTGATCATTCTCAACATAAACAAAACTAACCCAACATGAAATTCATAATGAAATCCATAAACTTAAACTTAGAAAAGAGATTCTTGGATTTCATGGACTAAAGGAGTCCATGAATGAACGCTACGCATACGTTAGTTCGTGATTTCATGAAGATTGATGGAGAAACTTTTTTGGAATTAGATCTTCTATGAAAACTCTAGCTTGTTCTTGAGAGGTTTTTGAGAGAAGATAGTGTATTTTTGGTGAAGAATGGCTGAATCACATGTTAAAGGGCTTAAATAGGGATTGAAAGTTGACCCTTTTAACCTTGGATGCATCATTTAATTTCAGTAAAATTTTCCCGAATTGAACCCCTAGCGTAATACAGCGCTATCGCATCGTGTCACTGGAATTTGACAATTGGGAAACTGAGGGATGGCGCGACATGGAGCCATCGTGTTGCCCCTTTTTATGACCTGGAAATTTGGCGTAACATGGAGGAAATCGCGCTAAGACACTGACATTTCCTCTTGTGGCGCGGTGCGCCACTGACTAATATGGCATTGTTTTACGACGGGAATTTAAAATAGTCGTAACTTCTGACTCGATTATCGAATTTGGGCGAATCTTATATCGATGGAAAGCTTATTAAATTTCCCGCATGAAAAAAAGTGAAAATATTGAAAATCCCTCATGGAATAACCATCAATCAATTTATAGGCGATTAGACATTCTTGAGATGAAATTTATTAGGAAAAGTATAGGGTATTACAATATCTCCCCCTTGAGAACATTCATCCTCGAATGAGACTGACTGAGAAGGGAGAAAAGACAACTGCCGTACATAATGAACATAAATAACTGGAAATGATCTCATGACTGATATGACTGATAAGCTGAACATATAATATTGAACATGCATATCTGATGTATGTGTAACTGATTCATGAATGTGTGACTGAGTGTTCTGAAGAACTAAGTTTCTTACAATGAGAATGCATGTCTTATGCATAATTACATAACTGAACTGATACATGAGTGCATTAATGAATATGCAATGGCACTTGATACCAAGTTTATAATGGGAACATGAGCATGAAACTGCATACCAAGTTTGTGATGAACACTGAACATGAAACTGAGTAAGCTTAAGGAGAACTGTTACCTTGAGCTTGATCTGAGTTGGCGAAGAAGAGGCAAGGATACTTGGTACACATGTCTACCCCTGCTTCCCAATTATCTCCTGCGATGGACTGATTTATCCAAAGAACCTTAACTAGAGGGACTTCTTTGTTCATCAATCTATGAGTCTAATAGTCTAAGATTTTGACTGGAATCTCTTCATAAGAGAGAGTATTTTGAACATCAATGCTCTAAATAGGGACTACAACTGATGGGTCACATATGAACTTCTTGAGCAAAGAGATATGAAAGACTGGATGAACTGAGGCTAGATCTGAAGGCAATTTAAGATTGTAAGCTACCTTGCCGAATTGACTGAGAATCTTAAAAAGACCGACGTATCGAGGACTGAGCTTTCCTTTTTTGCCAAATATCTTCACTCCTTTCATGGGAGAGATCTTTAGATATACATAGTCACTAATCTCAAACTCGAGATCTTTTCTACAAATATCTACATAAGAGTTCTATCGGCTCTGAGCAGTCTGGAGTCTTTCTTTGATCAATTGGACTTTTTCTAAGGCGTTGAATACTAAGTCAGGCCCTATGACTGAGGCCTCACTAAATTTGAACCAACCAATTAGAGATCTACATCTCCTACCATAGAGAGCTTCGAATGGAGCCATTCGGCAACTAGAATGATAGTTGTTGTTGTATGCAAACTTAATCAAAGGTAAGTGGTTATTCCAACTTCCCTTGAAATTGATTGCACACTCCCTAATCATATCTTCTAACGTATGAATGGTCCTTTCTGCTTGAACATCTATCTAAGGATGAAAGGTTGTACTAAGATAAACTTAGGCACCAAATCCCTTTTGGAACGCTTTCCAAAAATAAGAAGTGAACTGGGTACCTCTGTGTGAGATAATAGATAACGAAACACCATACAATCTGACCAACTCCTTGATGTAGAGTTTGGCATAATCCTCAGCAAAATAAGAGGTATGAACTAGACTGAAATGAGTTGATTTGGTCATTCTATCTAAAATGACCATACTGAATCACACTGATGACGAGTTCGAGGCAAACCCATCACGAAGTCTATGTTCACAAATTCCCACTTCCAAGTAGGAATACTGAACTCCTGCATGGACCCACTAAGCTTTTAAAGCTCTATCTTAACCTGCTGACATGTAGAGCACTTAGCCACAAACTCTGTAATGTCTCTCTTTATCCCACTTCACTAATAGATTTCTCGCAAGTTACGGTACATATTTATGGCCCCTGGATGAATAGAGTAGCATGCACCACGCGCTTCTGCAAGAATTCACTGCCTTAAGTCGTTTACACCAAGAACACAGAGATGACCCTGACAATGCAAAACACTATCTCCCTCTTAGGAGAAAACCTCTACTTTCTGATCCTGAACTGACTCTTACAACTTAACAAGGCTGGGATCTCTATCTTGTTTTTCTTTCACCTCAGAAACTAGAGATAATTCTGAACTACTCTAAATATCACCCTCATCTGTATCGACTAAGAGAACTCCTAGTCTAGAAAGATGATGGACTTCCTGAGCTAACTTCTTCTTACTAACCTCAACATAAGAAACACTACCCATGGATAGTCTACTGAGAGCATCAGCCACTATGTTGGCCATGCTCGGATGATAGAGGACACTCATGTCATAATCTTTCAAGAGCTCTAACCACTTTCTCTGACAAAGATTAAGATCTCTCTAAGAAAAGACATATTGAAGACTCGTATGATTTGTGAACACATCTATATGAACATCGTATAGATAATGCCTCCAAATCTTTAAGGAAAATACTACGGCTGCTAACCCAAGATCATGAGTAGGGTAATTCTTCTCATAGGATTTAAGTTGTCTGGAGGAGTAAGCTATGACCTTACTATGCTGCATGAGAACAGACTCCAAACCTACTCTGGATGCATCACAATAAACTACGAACCCATCTAGACCATCTGGAAGAGCTAAAATTAGAGTTGAGGTGAGTCGAGTCTTCAACTCCTAAAAACTCTTCTCGTAAGGATCTGACCACTGAAACTTGACTTTCTTCTGAGTCAATCTAGACATAGGGGATGTAATAAAATAAAATCCCCCAACAAATCGTCTATAATAGCCAGCTAAACCGAAGAAACTCCTAATGTCTAATTGAGAGATAGGTTTAGGCCAATTTCTTACTACTTTTGTCTTTTGAGAATCAACTCTAATGCCATCACCGGAAATGATGTGACCAAGGAATGCTACTGACCTTAGCCAAAATTTGCACTTACTAAATTTGGCGAATAGCTGATGATTTTTAAGAGTCTGAAGTATTTTCCTGAGATGGTCTGCATGATTACGCTCACTGTGGGACTAGACCAGAATATCATCTATAAAAACTATGATGAGCATGTCCATGTACTACTTGAACACACAATTTATCAAGTCCATGAAAGTGGTTGGGGCATTGGTAAGACCAAATTACATGACTAGAAATTTGAAGTGACCATAGTGAGTTCAGAAAGCTGTTTTTGGAATATCACATTCCCTAAATCTGAGATGATGATAGCCAGATCTGAGATCTATCATAGAGAAATAACTAGCACCCTGAAGTTGGTCAAAGAATTCATCAATTCTGGGAAGAGGATACTAGTTCTTAACTATGACCTTATTGAGTTGGTGGTCGTCTATACACATTTTGAGAGAATCATCTTTTTTGCGCACGAATAATACTGGAGAGCCCCACGGGGAAATGCTGGGCCTGATGAATCCCTTATCTAAGATATCCTTTTATCGCTCTTTCATTTCTCTGAGTTCAGATGGTGTCATTCTGTATGGAAGAATGGATATAGGCTGAGTATCTGGAAGAAGATCAATACTAAAGTCTATATCCCTTTCGAAAGGAATTCCTGGAAGATCTTTGGGAAAGACATCTGAATATTCACCTACAACTGGAACTGATTCAAGGCTGGGAGTTTCAGAACTAGTGTCCTTAACTCGAACAAGATGATAGGCATATCCTTTAGATATCATTTTCCATGCTCGAAGGTAGGAAATAAGTTGACCTCTTAATGCTGAAGTACTACCCTTCCACTCAAGGATGAGTTCATTTGGAAACTGAAACTAGACTATTCTATTTCTGCAGTCGACTGTGGCATAGCAGGAATGAATCCAATCCATACTGAGAATGACGTCAAAATCAGTCATCTCTAATTCAACTAAGTTTGCTAAAGTGACTTTCCGAAATATCTTAACCGGGTAGTTCCTGTATACCCACCGAGCTATGATGGTTTTACCTACTGGGGTAGATATAGAAAAGGGCTCTTCTAGGATTTTGGGATTGATTCAAAAATTTCCTACTATATAGGGAGTAACAAAAGACAAAGAAGCTCCTGGATCTATCAAAGCATAAACATGCATATGAAAAATCTATAACGTACCAGTAACTACATTAGGAGAATTTTCCTGATCTTGTTGGGAATGAAGAGCATAGAGACGATTTGGTTGTTTCCCACTAGTAGCACTGGTGGAGAAACTCTGTTGATTTGGATGACCGAACTGAGCTGGGGAGCAATTCTATTGACCCTAAGGACCTGGATGAGGACAGTCTCTAACTCTGTGGCTTGGCTTGCCACATCCAAAAGGAATACCACTGCCAACTCTGCAAATACCCTGATAGTGCTTGCTATAAGTCTGGCAAAGAGGATAGGTGCGGGCACTGCTAACACTTCTCTGGGTCTTAGAGCTTGGCGCTCTATCTTTGTTACCCTCTCTGAACTTAGAAACTGGAGCATTGGCTAAAGAAGGATTTGGAACTGATTACTTAGGACAAAACTGAGAATGGTTTCCTTCTTCTAACTTAGGCTGAGCAAAGTTGAAATTACCTATCTTCTCTCTCTTATTCTGCTTCTCTCTCATCTTGATCTTTTTCTCCTCAATCTGCTGAGCATATGTTATAAGCCTGGCTAAAGTCATGTCACTATTTAGCATAGCAGATCTTCACTCGTTAACCATGCTATCATTCCCTCCTAAAATGAACTTAATCATCCTTGCCCTACTATCTACAACCACATGAGGGGAAATCTGGCTAATTGATTAAAATTAAGAGAATACTCTTTCACTCTCATATTGCCCTACCTGAGATTGAAGAATTCTAACACCTTATCTTCCCTAAGCTCTAGGGGAAAAAATCTATCAAGGAAAGCAGATGCAAACTCCTCCTAAGCAGATGCAAACTCCTCCTACTCAACTAGCCCTGCATCATCTGCCCTCTCTGACTTACACTGCTTGAACCAAGTGTGAGCAATATCCTGGAACTAATATGCAGCTAGCTGATAACTCTCAACAGTAGTCACCCCCATGATATCTGTCACCTTCTACACCTGATCTAGGATTCCTGAGGGTTCTCATCTATCTTAGACCCGAGAAAGTATAGAGGATTCATTTGGGTGAAATCCTAAATCTTGGCTGCAGCTGAATTGGCCATTGGATTGGCAGGAATAATAGTTGGTCCTTCATTCTGAGCATTAAATGAGTTAGCAAAAGTAGTGAATGCAGCTCAGAACTCTGCATGATAAACATGATCGCCTAAAGGATCTTCAGGCTGGGGGTTGACTGATTTCTGTTTCTTCTATTAGGAGGCATGTTCTATAGAAAAAAAGGAGAAATGGATTAGACTGAGAGATTGACTTGATATTATGCTCACTAGCACGACATGAATACTGAAAGAGGGGAAACTATTCCTAAAACATCTTATAGCCTCTTGTACATAAATATGGCGCGCAACACACCCATGTACAAGACTCTACTAGATGTGACTTTCAGACTTCCTAGGACTCTATTGAAACCTAGTTCTGATACTAAGTTTGTAACGCCCCAAATTTGGTACCCAAAATGCTACACGATGCTCATGACCCCGAAGTACCACAAGATAACCCATGACTGATATTTGTACCTGTATACTATATAAAATACTTAATAATGCAGAAACATAAACTGAAAGACCATAAGGTTCACATAGATAAAGTAAAATATAACATCTAAATGGGGTATGAAATACCCAAAACAAAATTGAAAATACTGAAGTCTGAAACATGATAGTCTAGAAAACCTCTAACTGACTGAACTGTCTGAGTAAAGGGTTGATTGGACATATACATAAATAACTCTAACTAATAAACTAATTAATAAGATAATAGATAAATAATCATGTCCTCGAATAATAATAGAGAAATAATCATTTCCAAAATACTGCTGATTTGGAGCTCGTGTCTCTAAACCTATGGTATAAGACACCATAGTGCAAATGGTCAGGACTTTAAATGTACTGGTATGCATGTGGGGTACGCTGAATGTAAGGGGTTCATATGCATGAACAACACTAGTTAACTAACTAATATGAACGTGACAATACATGTATGCAAACATAGTAACTATATCTGAAATAGTGATAACATGAGTACTGAATTTGAATACTAAAAACACGACATACTGAGAACTGATATAACTGATAACATGAGTGACTGTATCTAATAGTCCTAAATCTAGTGGAACTATCTGAGTTCTATATTGTGTTTGAGTTGACTGCATTTGATAGCCCTGAATTTTGAAGAACTATCTGAGTTCTTTTACTGAGACTAATACTGAGACTGTGGGAGGTAGTCATCTAACCAACATGCGCCAAATAATTAATTATAGCTTAATTAGGGTACATTGTATGCCCCAATTGGAAGGGTATCAATACCGCACCACTGGTAAGGACAACATGTGATAGACCCTAATATAACAGGTAACTCTAATGAGAACGGTAGGAACCCTCATATAGCAGTCTAAGCCACCTCATCTACCCTTGTATAGCAAGCTATGATGTCTCAACCTATGCTGGCTACATAGTTCTGAAATGCAAGGATTGCTTCTAAGAATCACACCCTTATATAATAGGTGAGTTTCCATTCTTGGGTTCACTCGGTGATAATTTCTACTCCAATCTGAATAGACACTGAACATAATTTACTGTACTAAACACAGACTAAGTTACTGAATTTCATTGCCTAATGGAATATTACTGAAATCTGACAACTGACTGAGTTCATGAGATCTTTGAGATTTCATAAGTCATAAGACTGTCTGAAGTCTAAGGATTCATAGCTTGACTGAGAGTATCGTGGAAACATGACATGGCTCTAAGCACACAACTAATTTTTTGGGTACAAGTACCCCTAGGACTCGATGGAAGGAAACTGACAAAGCATAACTTACTTGAACATATGACTAACATCATAATCCATAATACATTTATAGAAACATTCCATCAAAACATGTGATAGGCATAACTTGTACATACATGGGGATTTCATGCTATCATACTAGTTGGGCATTGTTTCTTTATCTACATAGCACATGTAGACAACATTATACAATAATTAATCATCATGATTCATCTCTAATTTCATCATCCTAGGGTTTATTCATAAGTTTATATGAATATACATCTATACAAATAAATTCCACATAAAATTGATCACCCAACATGGATTTAAACTCAATTGATCATTGTCCAAATAAACAAAACTAACCCAACATGAAATTTATAAAGAAATCCATAAACTTAAACTTAGAAAAGAGAATCTTGGGCTTCATGGACGAAAAGAGTCCATGAATGAACACTATGCATACCTTAGTTCGTGATTTCATAAAGATTGACCGAGAAAATTTCTTGGAATTGGATCTTATATGAAAACCCTAGCTTGTTCTTGAGAGATTTTTGAGAGAAGAGAGTGTATTTTGGGAGAAGAGTGGTTGAATCATGTGTTAAAGGGCTTAAATAGGGGTGGGATGTTGACCTTTTTAACCTTGGATGCGTTATTTAATTTTAGTAAAATTTTCCCAAACTAAACCCCCAGCGCGATATGGCGCTATCGTGCCATGTCATTGGAATTTGAAAATAGATAAACTGAGGGATGGCACTACATGGAGCCATCGCGTTGTCCCTTTTTATGACCTAGAACTTTGGCGTAACATGGAGGAAATCGCGCTAAGACACTAGAAAAGGAAAATTCTGAATTTGGGCCCTGGTACGATGCGCCATAATCGAGGACCCATATTAGAATTTTCCAAATGCCATTTTCTCTTGTGGCGTGGTACGCCACTGAATACTATGGCATTATTTTATGATGGGAACTTAAAATAGTCGTAACTTCTGACTCGGTTATCGGATTTGAGAGAATCTTATATCGGTGGAAAGCTTATTGAATTTCCCACATAACAAAAAGTGAAAATCTTGAAAATTCCTCATGGAATAGCCATCATTCAATTTAGAAGCTAATACTAGACATTCTTCAGATCAAATTTCCTAGGAAAAGTGCAGAGCATTACATCTGCATACCTTGTTATGTATTTCTTGAAAGATTCACAGTTAAACCTTGATGACTTAGGTCTTGAGCTATGAACCCTAATGGTTGTTATTGAAGAAAATTGAGAGAAAACTACTATATTTGGGTGAAATAATGAGAAATCTCTTGTTAAGGAGTATATATAGGGGTTGCAAAATGACCGTCTTTCCCTTGGAATTAAAATCCAGAACTAAAAAAAAAAAACCAAATTTTACATGCTGGCGTAACGCGCCATAATCGCGCCAACTTACTAGAAATTGGAAAATTGGGAAACTGAGCCTTGGCATGATGTAGTGGAAATCGCATTGCCACCTTTGTTGCAAATTGGAAAGCCATTGCGACGTGGTGGAATCACGGAGGCTTACTGTATTTTGACAATTGCTATTTTGGCGTTCTTCATAATGCACTAAAGTACTAGGTGGTACACTGTCTCACTTAAATGGCTCTAACTCTTCTCCCGAGTGTCTCAAAATCTTAAAAATTTCACATGCAATAAAATATATTTATCTTTGAAGCAAGATCTTTGATGTTCTAGAGACGAATTTGAACTAGGAGAAGGGTGGGGTATTACAATATCTCCCCCTTGGGAACATTCATCCACGAATGAGATTGATTAAGCTGAGAATGCTAGCAGATTGAACTTACTTACTAGACATGAGCATTAGAAACATGACTATATGACTGGAACTACTGATATACTGAGATTTCATACTAAACATAAATATCTGATGCATGGAATACACGACTGAAGCTACTCATAAGTTGAATTCTCATAATGGACATACATATTTGATGCATAGATTCTTGACTAAGTTGTTCTCATGAATGCATAACTGAATACAGTGATAAGCTGAGCTTTTCTACTAGCATATCTAATGTATGAATACTTGAATGAACTGACTTTTGAATGCTTTACTAATTATGAAATGATAACAGATACTAGCTTTGTGAGAAACGTCTGAACATGCAACTGAATGGGTTTAAAGAATTGAAAACATCTGGGAATCATGGGGCATCTCCCCTTTGGGACACTATGTCCCTCTAAGAATGTTTGCTTTACTGAAAGATTAAGGCGATGCACAAGGCACCTACGAATTGGATCATAACTGAACCGCGGAGAGCTGAAACTAATGCATGACTCATGAAATGAACTTATCTTGCAACTACTAGGACTTTCCACCTTGGAATAGCTATTTTTCCTTGAGATTTCAGATAACATGACTAGATGGAGAGGTGATAAAACCTTGGTTGCAAACTGGAAAGCCACCACAACACAGTGGAATCATGGAGGCTTACTGTATTTTGACAATTGACATTTTGACTTGCTTTGTGATGTGCTAAAGTACCAGGTGGTACACTATCTCACTAAAATGGCTCCAACTCTTCGCCCGAGTGTTGGATTTGGGTGAATTTGCTATTGATGGAAAGCTTATTCGATTTCCTACAGGACAAAAAGTCAAAATCTTAAAAATTTCACATGGAATAATATATATTCTTCTTTAAAGCAAGATCTTTGATGTTCTAGATACGAATTTGAACTAGGAGAGGAGTGGGATATTACAATCTCCTTAACTCAATACTTATTATTTATCTTTATGAATACACCAAAAAAGTTCCAAATATCACTATACACATGGGATAAATGGAAAATCTCACTCACACCTTATGTATGCTAAAGTCAAATAGGATCCCTATAGACTCTTGACCCAAAAATTGCACAAATTCAAAATTACGCTAACACTAACAAAGAGTCACATAATTGAGCCTAGGTGTCTCACAAATAACACCCCTATTTAATTTTACATAGTATTTTTTATAGAAAAATATTTTCCATGTCACGTGGTCATATGACCCAAACTGGGAATAGTAAACTGATGAAACTACGACTAACTACGAATTCAAAAAATAAAATAATTACTAACTGTTAAAGAACGAATGTATTAGAATGTCTATCTTAGCACCAAATAAAAAATAATATCCAACAAAATAGTATCCATAATAATCCAGTGAGAATAGATAACAGAATATGAGAACACCACCACTCTTCACTTAAAATATAGCACTTTCCCTAGTGCATGCAGATCCAAAACAAAACAAAGTTATAAGGTGATGTAAAAAATCACCGGTCATGCCTCATCCATGCCATCATTAATATATGGGCCTAAAGTATCATTGCCTAAGTCTGGGTCTTCTTCATCATCATTCTCAAACTCAATGTTTAAATTCCACAGTTGCCTCTTCTCATCTGTCAGGATATCATCATCCACTCGCTCCATAATATCTTGGCCTATCCTCAAGAGAGTCCTGACATGGTGACCAAGTAGATTGTTATGCTTTATTATGTGTGTCTAATCTCTAGTGGATGCTCTGGCCTTCACTTGCAACTTCAACATCTGTAGCCCATATATGTAAGTTGTGATCTCATAATCCTATGCATGACACTCGAGTAGTGTCAGCATTGGTCTATGAGCTATATCAACACCCAATATCTGGGTTATATTAACTGGATAAGCCTCTAACACTGGTATGTAGTCCAGGGCCTCCTATTGTATATTATGGCCCGTCAAAAACTGAGTCTGCAGCCCACAAAAACCATACCAACATCCCTTGGAACCAAGCCTTCTTCATTGTTGAAATGATTACTATGCCTACAGTTATCATGAAGCCCACCTGTGTCAGTGCATAAGTTAAGCAAACCCAATCCCAAGTGACTTCTGTCATATGCTTCCAATGAAAGAGGTAGTGACAGATACTATTTAGTCAAATTCTAGTTACTTATTCATCTGTACATAGGGAAATATCATATGATGGCCTCTCTCTCAGTGGTGAATCGACCTCGCCTTTGATCTATTTCCATATAATGGATGTATGATAGTAGCATAGGGTGAAGTGATGCTCAACTACCTTAGCTGAAGTGAGTTCGCATTAGAAAGCCCAAAATGGCATTTAGGTCATGTGTATTAAATGTCACCACTTGCTTGCGAATTTTAACTTTTGAATACAGATCCCTTGGGTCCCAGTTGACATAGAATTCCCTAATCAAGTGTAGGTCTAAGTTAGTTGGCTTCTTAAGAATAAAGTTCATATACAGCTCCTCAATTCTCTGGACCATGCTCAGGAACTATCTTCGCAAACTCTCTCAATTAATGAACTTGTCTAGGGTATACTTAGACTCATTATGCTTGTTGTACTATTTTTTCCCTACTTCTTCAACCGACATAGACCCAGACATATAGGTCTGACCTCGTGGGAAAGCTGTGACTCTAAGTACACGAGTTGTTGGACGAATTCTCTTCTTGGATGCTTTCGAAGGCCCTGCAATATCCTTTCCTTTTTGTGATCTACTTGCCATACTACCTATCATCCATAATACAAAAACCATGTCAAAATAAGTCTTAGGTAGCTAGTTGATACCAAATGTAGGTGGTTTTTGGGACCACCCCACACTTAGCTTCCAATGTAGGCGTAAAAGTTTGGAACTAGGGGTACTTAGACTTTCCCTTTTTCGCATTATAACTATATTTGAAGAATACCTAAATAGACAGTCAACTAGCTTGGGCATTGAGTTATTAAATACAAGATTAATGGTGATTCTACTTTATTTAGACATCAAGAAGGCACCGCACTTTTCACAACAAAGTATTCACAAAATTAAAACATACCAGTCCATTATTTCCCATTGGTTTAACATATAACAACATTGTGACTTCAGTTCAAGCACATGTACTAATGTGACTCACAAAGTGTAGATTTACAGCCAACGTTCTTTAATAATTACTTAACACAACATTTATACAATATGCTAATTTAACAAAACTTTGTTTCTATTCGAGTACCTATGCTAACATGAGTCTTAGAACATGCATGCATGGGTAATATATCTCAAAGGTCATTACAGGACTGCCAAAATCTCCTCATGTACACAAGCCACATCACCCACAGATTCTCAAGAACTACTAGTAATATATATATTAACTAAATCACCATAGAAGAACAATGTGCCCTATTTCAGTTATAACAAGTTAAAACAAAGACATTCACAGAATCACAACCCAGTACACACATACATATGTCAAAGCACAGTCACCAAACAAAATTTCAAATCATAATTCAAAGTACAAGTCATCAATTCACACCTATGTAATTATGCACAAAAAGCTACAACTTGGGGTGTCATACCTAACACCAATAAACTCACCCAACATAATTTTAATAATTAAATAAATGAACACACCATGACACCCAAAATGTATATAAGAACCCGGCAAATCCTGATCTTAACTCAATCTTTTAAGCTTGCTAAGGAGTCCCAAACTTAGAAAAATTCTAGCTAAGTATTCAGACTTAGTATTATTTTATCCTTCGTAAGTTGGAAATTTTATTTCACGACTTTTATGACCTTAAAATGTCAATATTTAGGTTGATTCATAATTAGGAATGTCAGTAGGTATTCCCGGATGAGTTACGTATTTTTTGGACCTCATTTAAATAACATTTGGGAATCCAAAATAGTGAATTAACACGATCTCGGCGCGGTGCGGTGGTCATCGTGTTGATTAATATTTTTCCTTGGCTCCCAATGGTAATTTCTAGTAAAACAATGTAGAATCGACACGGCGAGTCATCCTGCGCGTCGACAGTCAAGTTTTCAATAATTAAAAATCCTCATCCTCAGGGGTATTAGGGTCTTTTCCCGACCCCTATTCAGCCCTAAAATATGACATTTAGCTCTTATTAAGTAAAATATACTTACTTTCTCTCAAATTGATCAATAACAAGAACCCTAAGTGATTTATTTTCATAGCAAAGGCTCAAGGTTTCACCATTTTTCTTCAAGAATTTAGCAACCAAGATATGTCAAGTGTTCATCCAAGGGTTCCTTGCACCCTTGGAGTCCAAGAAACTCTTTTAAACTTCAAGTAGATTGATTTCATGCTTTCCATGATTTGGATTCAAGTGTATTCATGATTATAATGTTGATTGGATTTGTGTTCCATGATTAAGTGCAAGATTTATGTAAAGACAACTATTTTGTATGTAGTATCAACTGAATTCATGTTAAAGCCTTGAAATTGTGATGCTCATATGTTGATTAGTAATATGTGCATATACAATGCCTTTCAAGTGTTTGATGAGTAGTTCATGAGAATTAAATGATGAAATTATATCATGTTAGTATGTATTCAAGTTCATGTCATGCAAGTGTTTGCTAGAATGTCCCAATGAATGAATGATGATCAACTAGTTATTTATCATGTTTTAAGATTGTGCCATGTCTTATAATTTATGCTATCGAGTCCTAGGGTATTTAATACTTGACAATTTAGTTGATTACCTAGAGCCATGGTCAATCTCAAGATAGTATTAGTCATGTCACGATTAGTAGTACTCTCAGTCAGTTACAAAACTCAGGAAAAACTCAGTAGACTCAGTATCAGTCCAGTCTAGTTCAGTATTTAGTTTAGACCTCAGTAAATTCAGTTAGTTAATAGAATTCAGTAGTATTCCATCAATCAATAAAACTCAGTAAACCTAGTTCAGTTCAGCTTTAGAGTATAATAAGTAACAGTTCAGTCAAGCCTAGTATGAACTAAAAATCAGTTCAGTGTCTATTCAGTTGGGAGTAGGATTCAGCACCGAGTTAACACAGGGATGGGGTCATTCTTGCAAGCATAGGGTTTGACCCTTAGTAGCAATCTCTGCATTATAGAACTATGTAGTGAGCATAGGTTGAGATATCCTCCTTCCAGATTAGGGTTGATACATCTCGTATTAGTTTTCCCACCAGCGAGGGTTGATGAAAGAGTTTCCAGTTAGAGAGAGTTAACTTACAGTTGTCTTTACCCATGGCACGGTACTGACACCCTTCCAACTGGGGTTATAGTTTGGACCCCAGTTTATTCAGAAATGGGCATATCGGTTAGATTATTACCTCCCATAGTCTCAGTTTCAGTTCAAGTCTCAGAATAGACCTCAGTTCAGTTCTACAGATTCAGGACTGCCAGATACAGTCACTCATTTTAGTACAGAACTTAGTATAGTACCATAGGATTAAGACTGTCAGATACAGTCCCTCATTTATCAGCTACACAGTATCAGTAAACTTAGATATCAGTAAATCAAAAATTTAGAACTCATATCCAGTGTTATCACGACCTCAGATTATAGTATGCGTATTCATGCATATACTCTCATTCAATTATATTCATGTCATTCAGTCAATGTTGTTCATGCATATGAACCCATGCATTTCAGCCTACCTTACTTTGCATACCAATACATTCAAAGTACTAATACATACCTTTCTTTTATGTTATGATGTTTTATATCATAGGTTTAGACGCGCAGGCTCCCAATCATACTTAACAGTTCAAATATTCAACTAACAAAGTTAGTGGTGAGTTCTCTTAGTTCAAGGACATAATGATTATTTTAGTAGTTCAGCTTATTTTAGTAGTTTAAAGTTAGTTGGGGACTTGTCCCATCAACTCCATATCTCAGACATTTTAGTGGCTTTTTTGGACTAGAGTATTTTCAGACAGATGTATCAGATTTGGTATTTGTTATGCCGTATTTAGTTTTATTATAGTATTGAACCTTATGGTATGTTTTCCGCCTAATTTACACATACTACAGTATTATTATTCAGATATTACAGTAGATACCAGTCATGGGTTACCTTATGGTCCTTCTGAATTATAAGTAACGTGTAATGTCTGAGGTCTAGACTCGGGGAATTACAAACTTGGTATCAGAGCCTAAGGTTCAAGAGAGTCCTAGGAATTCTAAAAGCCATATCTAGTAGAGTCTTATGCATGGATGTATAGCACACCACACTTATGGACAGGAGGCTGCGAGGTGTTTTAGAAAAAGTTTTTCTTCTTTCAGTATTTATGTCGTTTAAGTGAGCATGAGCTCCAGTTAAACTCCTTGTCTAATCCAAATTTCTCTTCTGTTTACATAATATGCCTCCAAAGAGGACTAAGGGAAGAAGAATGGGAGACCAGCCAAAACCCCAGCCCATCCTGCCAAATCCTCTAGATGAACACATATTTACACTGAGTGCAAAGTAGTTTTCACCACCCTAGCTCATTTTGTGGCAGCCCAAAATGAACGTCTAGCTGCTTTTCCAGCCAACCTAGTGGCCAATACTACTGCAACCAAGATTCAAGATTTCAGCCGAATAAACCCTCCATATTTTACTAGGTCTAAGTTAGATGAGGACCCTTAGGAGTTTCTTGATCATGTATAGAAACTTACAAATATTATGGGAGTGATAGCTGTTGAGAGCGCTGAGTTGGATACATATCAATTACAGGATGTGGCAAACTCATGGTTTAAATACAGGAAAGCAGAAAGGGTCACGGATGTTGGGCCTATAGAATAGGAGGAGTTTTTAGTTTCTTTTCTGGATAGGTTCTTCTCGCTAGAGTTGAGGGAAGAAAATATTTTAGAGTTTATAAATCTGAAGTACTACAACATGACTGTACAAGAGTATTCTCTTAAGTTTACTTAATTAGCCAGATAAGCTCTTCATGTGGTAGCAAATAGCAGATCTAAGATGAGTAAATTTATGTTTGGCATGTCTAATAGTATGGTCAAAGAGTGTAGGACCGTAATGTTGATTAAGAAGATGGACATATCCAGGCTAATGGTCCATGCTCAACAAATAGAGGAGGCTAAGAATAAAGAGAAGGATAGAGAGAACAAGAGATCTAGAATAGGTAGTTTCAACTGTTCTCAGCCTTAGTCAGAGGGTGGGAATGGTTCTCAGTTCCACCCAAAATCCTCAGTTCTAGCTCGGTCCACAGTCAATGCTTCTATGATAACTTAAAGACGACAACAGAGATAGGGTGTCCGGCCCTAAACCCCAGGGTAGTGTTAGCAGTGCCCGAACCAATCCCCTTTGTTAAAAGTATGGCAGAAACTACCAGCGTATCTGTAGAGCTGGCAGTGATGTGTATGTCAAATATGGATAGCCAGGCAAAAGGTCAGACAGTGTCCTCAGGTGGGTTCTCAGAGTCAACATAATTGTCCCCCAGCTAAGTCCGGTCGCTCAAATCAGCAGGGTGCCACATCCAGTGGCACCAGTAGGAAGCGTCTAAATAGACTATATGCATTTCAATCCCGATAGGATTAGGAGAGTTCTCCTAATGTGGTCACTGGTACGTTACAAGTTTATCATTTATATTTTTATTCTTTGCTAGACCCAAGAGATTCCTTGTCCTTTGTAACTTTTTATATAGCTATTGACTTTAAAATCAGTCCTGAAATCCTAGCAAAGCCTTTCTCAATCTCTACCCCATTGGGTAAATCTATCATAGTCTGGCAGGTATACAAGAACTGTCCGATTATGGTATCTCAGAAATACACTTCAGCAGACTTAGTTCAATTAGAGACGACCGATTTTGATGTCATTCTCAGCATGGATTGACTTTATTCCTGCTATCCCTAAGTTGACCAGAGAAATAGAATTGTTCAGTTTTAGTTTCTGAATAAACCCGTCCTCTAGTGGAGGGCTAGTACTTCAGCACTTAGGGGTTAGCTTATTTCTTACCTAAGGGAAAGAAAAAAATATCTAAGGGATCTGTCTATCAGCTTGTTCAAGTCCAGGACTCTAGTTTAGAACTGCCTAAGCTTGAATCAGTGTCAATAGTATGTGAATTCCCAGATGTGTTTCTCAAACATCTCTTCGGGGTTCTTCTCGTAAGGGAAATCAACTTTAGAATAGACCTTTTTTTAGATGCTCATCCCATATCTATACCGCCATACAGAATGGCACCTAAAGAACTCAGAGAATTAAAAAAAGAGGTAAAGGATCTCTTAGATAAGTGATTCATCAGACCCAGTATGTCCCCATAAAGTGCCCTAGTTTTATTCGTTCGTAAGAAAGATGGTTCTCTTAAAATATGTATTAATTACCGCCAGCTAAATAATGTCACGATCAAGAACAAGTATCTACTTCCCAGAATCGATGACTTGTTTGACCAACTTCAGGGTGCCAGTTACTTTTTTTATGATAGACCTCAGATCAGGCTATCATCAGCTCAGAGTCAGAGAATATAACATCCCAAAAATAGCCTTCAGAACTCGGTACGGTCACTTCAAATTCTTAGTCATGTCCTTTGGTCTTACCAATGCCCCTGCAACCTTCATAGATGACATTCTTCTCTACTCCCGCGGTGAGCATGATCATGCAGACTATCTCAGAATTATATTGAAGACTCTCAGAAATCATCAGCTATTCGCCAAATTCAGCAAGTGCAAATTTTGGCTAAGGTCAGTAGCCTTCCTTGGCCATATCATTTTCGGTGATAGCATTAGGTTTAATCCCTAAAGACCAAAGCAGTGAGAAACTGGCCTAGACCTATCTCTCCATTAGATATCAGGAGTTTATTGGGCTTGGCTGGCTATTACCGATGGTTTGTTAAGGGATTTTCATCTATTGCATCCCCTATACCAGATTGACTCAGAAGAAAGTCAAATTCTAGTGGTTAGATTCTAGTGATAAGAGTTTTCAAGAGTGAAAGACTTGACTCACTACAGCTCTAGTTTTGACCCTACCAGATGGTTCAGATGGGTTTTTGGTATATTGTGATGCCTCCAGAGTCGATTTGGGGTGTGTTTTGATGTAGAAATGTAAGGTCATAACCTACGCCTCTAGACATCTTAAGCCTCATGAAAAGAACTATCCTACTCATGATCTTGAGTTAGCAACAGTAGTATTTGCCTCAAAGATTTAGAGGCATTATATGTATGGGGTGCACGTTGATGTGTTCACTGACCATAAGATCTTGTAGTATGTGTTCCCTCAGAAAGACCTAAACCTCCATCAGAGAAGGTGGTTGGAGTTTTTGAAGGATTATGACATAAGTTTCTTGTATCATTCGGGTAAAGCAAAAGCAGTGGATGATGCTCTTACTAGGATGTCTATGGGAAGAGTTGCTTATGTGGAGGATGGTAAGAAAAAGTTAGCTCAGGAAGTTCATCATCTTGCTCGACAAGGTGTTTGCTTAGTCGATTCGTCAGAAGGTAGTGTATGGATGCAGAGTAGTTCAAACTCATCCCTAGTTTTCGAGGTAAAGGAAAAGCAGGATGGAGATACCAATCTAGTCAAGTTGAAAGAATCAGTTAGAGATCAGAAGATAGAGGTTTTTTGCCAAGGGGGAGATAGTGTATTGCACTGCCAGAGTCGGCTATGTGTGCCAGGTGTAGATGACTTAAGGGAGCAAATTCTTGCAGAGGCATATGGTGCGCGCTACTCTATTCATCTAGGGGCCACTAAGATGTACCGTGATTTGTGAGAGATCTATTAGTGGAGTGGGATGAAGAAAGATATTGCAAAGTTTATGGCTAAGTGCTTAATATATCAGTAGTTTTAGATTAAACATCGGAAGCCAAGTGGGTCCATGCAGGAGTTCAGTATTCCCATCTAGAAATAGGAAGAAGTGAACATAGACTTTATGATGGGTTTGCCTTGTACTCGTCGGAAGCATGATTCAGTTTGGATCATTGTAGAAAGGTGACCAAATCAGTTCATTTCCTACCAGTCTATACCTCTTATTCAGCTGAGGATTACGCTCAACTCTATATCAGGGAGTTGGTCAGATTACACGGTGTTCTGCTATTCATTATCTCAGATAGAGGCACCCAGTTCACCTTTTATTTCTGGAAGGCATTCCAAAAGGGTCTTGGTACCCGATTTTACCTCAGTATAGCCTTTCATCCTCAAGCAGATGGGCAAGCAGAAAGGACCACTCAGACTTTAGAGGATATGTTGCGAGCATGTACAATAGACTTTAAAGGTAGTTGGGATAACCACTTTTCTTTGATTAAATTTGCATATAACAACAACTATTATTCCAGCATTCGGATGGCTCTGTTTGAGGCACTTTATAGAAGGAGGTTTAGATCTCTTATTGGTTGGTTTGAAGTGGGTTAGGCTGTAGTGGTAGGTCCTAACTTGGTATTTGATACCTTAGAGAAAGTTTATTTGATCAGGAAAAGTCTTAAGAAATCTTAGAGCCGATAGAAATCGTACGCAGAAAGGATCTTAAGTTCGAGATTCATAATTTTATGTATTTGAAAATCTCTCCTATGAAAGGAGTGAAGAGGTTTGAAAAGAAGGGGAAACTCAATCCTCGATATGTCTATCCTTACTAAATTCTCAACTATTTCAATAAGGTAGCTTACAAGCTTGGGTTGCCTTCAGACTTAGCTTCAGAGCACCCAATGTTTCATGTCTCCTTGCTTAAGCATTGCATAGGTGATCAAGTAGTCGTAGTCCCTATAGAAGGCATAGATATTTAGAATAGCCTCTCTTATGAAGAGATCCCAGTCAAAATTCTTGATTATCAGATTCGCAGACTGAGGAATAAAGAAGTCTCTCTATTCAAAGTTCTTTGGCGGAATCAATCTGTTGATGGAGCTACTTGGTAAGTAGAGACAGATATGCAGACCAAGTATCCTCACCTCTTCTCCGTAAATTCAGACTAATCTCAAGGTAATAGTCTTTCTTTAAATTTACTCAGTCTCATGTTCAGATATAGCTACCAACTTGGTATCAATTAACGTTACATACTCAGTCATGCATTCGCAAATCAGTTTAATCAAGTACTCATGCATCAGAAATACATGTCTAGTATATAATTTCAGCTTATCAGTAATCCTAGTCATGCATTCATGAACCATGTTTAGCTATACACTCATGCATCAGATATGCATGATAAGTATAATAATTCAGTATATCAGTAATTTCAGTCATGAAATTATGATTCAGTTGTGCATGTCCAGTGTCTAAATCTATTTTATCCGTATTCTCAGTTTAATCAGTCTCATTCGAGGATGAATGTTCCCAAGAGGGAGTTATTGTAAGACCCAGGAAAATTCTAAGCTCAACTCAGTCTTTTAAGTTTGCTAAGGGGTTCCAGACTTATAAAAATTATACTAAGTATTAAGACTTAGTATTACTTTGGCCTTTGTAAGTTGGAAACTCTATTTCATGACTCTTATGACCTTAAAATGTCAATCTTTAGGTTGATTCAATTTTAGGAATGTCAGTATGTGTTCCCAAATAAGTTTTGTATTTTTTGGACCTTATTTGAACCACGTTAAGGAATCCAAAATAGTGAATCGACGCGATCTCAGCAAGATGCGGCAGCTATTGCGTCGATCAATATATTTCTTAGCTCCTAGTTTCAATTTCCAATAAACCAATGCGGACTCATTGCAACATGTTAATTATCGGGTCGATGACAATGATCCAATGCGTTATCCTATGCATCGAAAGTTTGATTTTAAGTAATTAAGAAGCCGCATCCTCAGGGGTATTAAGGTATTTTCCCCACCCCTATTTAGCCTTAAAGCATGAGATTCAGCTCTTATTGAGCAAAATATACTTACTTTCTCTCAAATTTCTCAAGAACAAGAACCTAGGTGATTTAATTTCAAAGCCAAGGCTCAAGGTTTCACCATTTTTCTTCAAGAATTTAGCAACCAAGGTATGTCAAGTGTTCATCCAAGGGTTTCTTCCACCCTTGGAGTCCAAGAAACTCTTTTAAATTTCAAGTAGCTTGATTTCATGTTTTCCATGATTTGGATTCAAGTGTATTCGTGATTATAATGTTGATTGGATTTCTATTCCATGATTAAGTGCAAGATTTACGTAAAAGCAACTATTATGTATGTAGTATCATGTGAATTCATGTTAAAACCTTGAAATTTTGATGCTCATGTGTTTATTAGTACTATATGAATATATAATGCCTTCCAAGTGTTTGATGAGTTGTTCATGAGAATTAAATAATGAAATTATATCATGTTAGGATGTATTCAAGTTTATGTCATACAAGTGTTTGCTAGAATGTCCCAATGAATGAATGATGATCAAGTAGTTATTTATCATGTTTCAAGATTATGCCATGTCTTATAATTTATGCTATCAAGTCCTAGGGTATTTAATACCCGACAATTTAGCTGATTACCTAGAGCTATGGCAAGTCTCGGGATAGTATCAGTCATGTCATAATTACTACTCTCAGTCAGTTACAGAACTCAAGAAAAACTTAGTAGGCTTAGTATCTGTCCAGACCAGTTCAATATTCAGTTCAGACCTCAGTAAATTCAGTCAGTTAACAGAATTCAATAGTATTCTGTCAGTCAACGAAACTCAGTGAACCCATTTCTATTTAGTTAGATAGTATAATCAGTAATAGTTCAGTCAAGCCTTGTATTAACTAGAAATTAGTTTAGTGTCTATTCAGTTAGGAGTAGGATGTACCGAGTTAACACAAGGATAAGAGCATTGATGTTTTGGCTTTCGACGGAACATTTTGCATCTTTTTCTTAAGAAAGTTGTAGTTTTTAAGAAACTAATGTTGCGGTTAATGCTGGTTTTTAATGTTTCAAGGTAAGAATCTAGCTGAAGAAAAAGTCTCAGAAAAGTGGTAGAAAAATACTTCTGATGGTCAAAATGGTGGACCGTTAGTGTTGTGATGAACCACCAAGTTAACCATCAGATCTAACTAGAACTTAGCTATTTAGAAGACTCTACGATGAGAGAAATCGTGAACCGTCACTAATGCGATGGATCACCAACTTTACTGTCTTGATGTGATGGACCAAATGGCGGACCGCCAGTCTTACGATGGACCATCAAGTTGGCCATCAGTGTCATCCAGAACCAGGCTCCCTGAAGGACTCAGGATGGACCAAGCGGTGGACCGTCAGTCTTACGATGGACCACTAAGTTGGCCATCAGTTTTATCTAGAAAGTGACCTTCCCAGATCTTTAGTGATGGGCCAAATGGTGGACCATCAACCTTAAGACGAACCACCAATTTGGCTGTCACTTTGTACATGAATTTTATGATTTCAAATTTTAAATCCTTTTAGCTGGGAACATATAAATACCTAGTATTAGGGTTTAGTAGGTATATTTTGTCTTCAGTTTCGTACTTTCTCCTCTATTGGGAGCTTTGTACTACTTTTTTATTGGGATTTGAATCTATAAATTGAGAGTTGATTATTAGTTTTCATATTTTCCATCAAAGATTGAGAAGAATAATATTGTGACATTTGTAAGTACTTTTCTGAAGTTATTTATGAACATCAATATAACTTTGATTTCATATATAGAGATTAGTGGCTAAACTCCCATAACTAGGGTTATGGGAGCCTTGATGTAGAGAACTATTTTGGGGTTGTGAATGGTTTTGATTTCTAACATCTATCGAAATTAAATGAATCTTTCTTCATCTTAATGACATGTCTTGGTTGCAAACTCGATAAGTGATCCCATAAACTCCATTTGTCTGACAAAAAAGGGGATATTGGGAAAAGAAGTGATTCACATGAACTCTATAGGTTTACGCTTTGGGTTAACGGGTTGATGCCTTAACAGGATCAACCCTTATAAGAGTGTTATTAACTAATGCATGAATCCTTTAAGTTTGAGAGAAGTAAAGGGTGAAATACTCATTAGGTTGAGAAACCCATAGGTAATCCTTAGAATTCAATAATTCTTTAAATTGGATACGTAAGCTAGATTTTGAACACAAACTCGCAACCCTAATTGTTTGATCATCTTGGTGATCATAACTCTAGCTAATTCATTCTTATTCAAATTACATCTATATTTACCCTTAGTAGCTGAACTTTTGTGTAACACAAATACAAAAGAGCACCGCTAACATTTCCAAACCCCCTTTATTTTGGAACCTTTGATCAACACTCTAATAACAATCACAATACTTAGTGAACATTGTATTCCCTATGGGATTCGATTCCCAATCCAGTTAGGTTCTATATTTGACAGTGAATGCTTACTCTTTCCTAAGAGAAGTGTAATTTGGGCATATCAAATTTTGGTGCCGTTACCGGGGATTACGATTCTCAATTAAGTTTTTGTTTGTTAATTGACCTTTGGTCAAGTTTCCCAAATTTTACTTTTGTTTGTTGTCTTTGTTTGTGCAGGGGAGTTGTTGTGTATGACAAGTACACGGAGATCGAGTGCACCATTAGTACCAATACATCCAAAACTACAACTTATTGGTAGAATGACAGAACCCCAAGATGCTGAGAGACTAGCCGCATTGGATAGAGCTCAACTAAATCAGCAGAATAATGGCCAACAGGCACATCATCCTAACCTTGATGATGATGATTTAGGGAATGACGACTTGTTAGATCCTGCTAGTTAAAGGCATGTAGAGTTTGTAGTTGCACTAGTGAACAGAAATGTGAACAAAAATCGTCCTTTCAGGGAAAGAACTGATCGTTAAGCTATTCAATTTGATCTTAATGATGATGGAGATGGAATGGACAGAGCTGGTGCCACTGGAGCTATTATTTCTCCACTTGTAGCACCACAAGCAAAGTTCAATATTACCAATACAATGATCTAGCTCCTTCATCTGAAGGGTTTGTTTAGTGAACTCCCGAGAGATGATCCCAATAAGCATTTATTGAATTTTGTCTCAATTTGCAAATCCTTTGATAACCCGAGAGTGGGATAGAATGCCATTCGGCTACGTTTATTTCCATTGTCTCTATCTGGGGAGGCAACATTATGGCTTAATTAGCTGACACCTGATTCCATAACCAATTGGAAGCAACTGAAAGTGGCTATTGCAGCTAAAGGTAGAAATGATTCTAATTGGGAAGAAGAGGCTAACTATTTGAATAATCAGGGGGGGGGGGGGTTGAGGCAATAGCCAAGAAAATCAAGGTTAGAACTACTACGACAAGGCTGCTTACAAGGATAGAGATCAAGAAAATTAGAAAGGTAAAAATTATAGGAGTGGGCTATATGTACCTCCCGAAAGCAAAGATAGTGCTGCAACTAGCTCTGGCAATATGTCCATGAAGGACATGATAGAGAAATTATTAAAGAGAGTTGAAGAGCGATTTATCTTCTATAAGTCAGTTGGTGAACTCACACTCTACCTCTATCAAGCAGTTGGAGCAACAAATAAGCCAGCCCTCGGCAACTTTGAATTAGGGAAAGACTGGAACATTTCCAAGTGACACTATTTAGAACCCGCAAAATGATGGCTCTTGCATGGCTATCACTACTAGAAGTGGTAACGTATTAGTAGGACCTCCTGTGGGTAAGCCTACAGTTGATATTGTAGCTGATGATGTTAAAGAAGCAAAGATTTATCATCCGGTGGAGTCTGGGAAATCAGGTTTGGTTATTGATGACACACCATCCAATAATCAGCAGGTTGATGAGTTGGAGAAGAATAAGGGAAAAGAGGATGAAGTGGTGATTACCACTCTTCCAAAGCCACCTCCTCCATTTCCTAAAAGGGTGAAGAAGAAAGACGATGACACAAAGTTCAGTGAATTCATGGCTATACTGAAGTAGTTGATGATTAATCTACCACTGGTAGATGCATTAGAGTAAATTCCTGGGTACGCAAAGTTTATGAAAGACCACATCACAAAGAAGCGGTCAGTTAGTTTTAAGCCGATGTTTAATTTTTATCATTGTGGTGCTATTTACTCGAGGTCTCTAGAGCTGAAAAAGCCAGACCCGAGAGCATTTACCATCCCATGCACCATTGGAACTCTTGACTTTGCAAAAGCTCTATGCAACTTGGAAGCTAGCATCGGTCTGATGCCGCTAGCTGTTTACAAAAAATAGGGTTTGGGAGATCCCACACCTACTAACATACAACTTATGATGGCAGCTAGGTCGATCAAACAACTTGTTGTTATTTTGTATGATGTGTTGTTGATGGTTGCTAGTTTCAATTTCCTGCTGATTTTGTTATTCTGGATTGTGAGGTGGATTTCGAGGTGCCCATAATCTTGGGTTGACCTTTGCGAGCTAATGAGCTCTTACTCAGGCTGAATGATGAAGTGGTGCGATTTGATGTGTGCCAATTAATGAAGCAGCAGAAAGAAATAAGTGTATTTTCCATTGTAGATGCCTACTATGAGGAGGAGCAGGAAGTGCCGATAGAAGAGAAATTTATTGTTAAAACCTTGGCTGCAGTGTTGATGAATTTTAATCAGAATGGTATAAAAGATTATGAGGAGACTGTATGTACCTTAACAGGCATGGGGTCTTACTCATATGCCCCCAAAAAGTTGGACTTGGACTTAGAAAATCATCTTAGTCCACCTGCTAAGCCCTCTATAAAATAACTACCTATCCTGGAGCTGAAGGAGTTACCCAGTTATTTCAGGTATGTGTTCCTGGGCAGTGGGAATACACTACCTATTATTATTCTGGCTGACCTGGGTGAGCAGCAAGTGGAAGCACTCATTTCGGTACTTCAAAGATACAAAAGAGCAGTAGGCTGGACTATTGCTGATATTATTGGCATTCCTCCTGGCATCTACACTCATAAGATACAACTTGAGAAAGAATGTACTCCTAACATTTAACATCAACACCAACTCAACCCACCAATGCAAAAGGTGGTTAAGAAGAAAATTATTAAGTGGCTAAATGCAGGAGTGATTTACCCTATTTTCGATAGTAAATGGATAAGCCCGGTGCATTATGTGCCCAAGAAAGGGGGCATAACTGTTGTTGCAAATGAAAAGAACAAGTCGATTCCTATAAGGCTTGTGACTGTTTGAACAGTCTGCATGGACTACTGCAAACTAAACTCATGGACTTTGAAGGACTACTTCCTAATGCCCTTAACGGATCATATGCTTGATCGGTTGGTAGGAAGGGGGTGGTACTTCTTCTTGGATGGATATTATGGTTACAATCAGATCTGTATTACTCCTGAAGATTAGGAGAAGACGACGTTCACATGCCTGTATGGCATTTTTGCATTCAAGAGAATGCCATTTAGGTTATGTAATGCACCCGCTACCTTCCAAAGGAGTATGATGTCTATTTTCTTGGATATAGTTGAGGACACTTTGGAGGTGTTCATGGATGATTTTTCTATGGTTGGAATTCATTTGAGCTATGTCTAGAGAACTTGAGTAAGGCTTTGCAGAGGTGTGTCAAATTCAATCTCGGGCTTAATTAGGAGAAATGCCACATCATGGTGAAGGAGGGCATTATTCTCGAGAACAAAATTTCAAAAAAGGATAGAGGTCGATCGATCCAAGGTAGAGGTTATTGAGAAGCTACCACCTCCCAACATAGTGAAAGGGGTGTGTAGTTTCCTTGGGCATACTGGCATTTATCGGAGGTTTATAAAAGACTTCTCTAGAATTGCAAATCCACTTTTCAAACTTTTAGAGAAGGAAACTAAGTTCTTCTTTGACGCTAATTACATTAAGGCATTTGAATGCCTTAAGAGAAAGATAGTGAAGGCCCCTATCATTGTTGCACTACTGGTCAAAACCATTTGAGACAATGTATAATGCAAGTGGTGTTGCCCTTGGAGCTGTGTTGGGGAAAAAGAAAGACAAATTATTTCATCCAGTTTATTATGCCAGCAAAGCACTGAATAGAGCTCAGAAAAACTACACCGTCAAAGAGTATGAACTTCTAGCAGTGGTGTATGCTTTTGAGAAGTTTCGGGCATATTTGATAGGTACCAAAGTGATGGTAAACACTGACCACGCTGCCTTAAGGTACCTAATGGTGAAGAAGGATGCCAAACCAAGGTTAATCCGGTAGGTATTACTACTTGAGAAATTTGACTTCGAGGTCAAGGATCGTAAGGGATGTAAGAATCAGGTGGCTGATTACTTATCTAGACTCGAAGGCAAGAAGGCAGTAAAAGATGAGATTGAGATTAATGATTCCTTTCCTGATGAGAAAGTATTGGTTACAGTACTGGAAAAAATACCTTGGTATGCTGACTTCATGAATTATATGGTAAGTGAGGTGATACAAGATAATCTTTCCTTTCATCAAAGGAAAAATTTTCTCCATGATGAGACCCATTACTTCTGGGATGAGCCGTATCTTTTTTGGCAATTTGTAGATGGTATTATTAGATGGTGCATCCTAGAAGTAGATATGTTGAGTGTATTGGAAGCAAGCCATTCTTCCCCAGTTGGAGGTCACCATGCTGGTGATCATACTACCAGAAAAGTGCTTCAAAGCGGCTACTCTTGGCCCACTTTATTCTAAGGAAAGGGCCTATCTCAAAGTTCCATGAGATGCCAATGTATAAGTTGTTAGAGGTAGAACTATTTGATGATTAGGGTATTGACTTCATGGGGCCCTTCGTCAGGTCATTTGGAATGAATTACATACTAGTTGTCGTTGACTACATGTCAAAATAGGTCGAGCCCGTGGCTCTAGCTGATAATAAAGGGAAGTGGGTGGTTGCATTTTTAAAGAGAAATATCTTTTCTCGCTTTGGGGTACCATGTACCATCATAAGCGATAGAAGATCACACTTCTGCAATAAGATATTTAGAGCTGCCTTGGCAAAATATAGAGCTAAACAGTATAAGATGGCTACCCCATACCACCCACAAACCAGTGGGAAGGTGGAGATCTCTAATCAGGAAATCAAAGCTATCCTTGCCAAAACTGTAAATGTTGTCTAAAAATATTGGTCTAGGAAGCTGGACGATGCATTATGGGCATATTAAACGACGTTCAAGACACCCATTGGCATGTCGCCATACCAATTGGTTTATAGTAAGGCGTGCTATTTGTCAATTGAGATAGAGTATAAAGCATTTTAGGCACTGAAGTGGCTTAATCTAAACGGGAATGAAGCAGCAAATATGAGACTAGGGCATCTAAACAAGATGGATGAGTTTTATCTTGGAGATTATGATCGGGCTGATCTATACAAGGAAAGAATGCAGAAGTTCCACGACAACATGATTGAAAAGTGGGATTTCCAAAAAGGTGATTTGGTGCTTCTATTCAACTCCAGGCTCAAACTATTTCCAGGTAAGCTCAAATCCAAACGGTCTGGCCAATTTAAAGTGAGTCAAGTCTACTTGTCTGGAGAAGTGGAACTTAAAAATGAAGATGGAAGTGTCTTCAAGGTAAATGGGCATCGCGTGAAATTGTATATCGGTCCAAAAGACTCGATAAAGAATATTGATATTGTCTATCTTGATAAAGTTTGAGTAATCAAGATAAATGGGTCATGACATAACAATACATCTAGCGCTTGAGGGAGGCAACCCACAATGTGTTAGTGGTAAATTAACAGTGTTGTTATTAGTGCATTTTTGATGCATTTGTGAAGTGTGCAGGATCAAAATTTCAAAAAAAAAGGAGTGCTACAGTTGAAAACAAGGGTAAAAAAATTTGAGCTACTGGAACAAAAGTGAAGGCTGATTTGGTGGACCACCATTCCCATGATGGTTCACCATTTCCTCCATCGCAAATAGGCAAAAAAATTTAGTCACTTAATTAATTAACGGTTAAAGTGGTGAAACATTCCAAAGTCAGTAGACCATCTAATCGACCATCAAAATCAACCTAGATGGCCTGGGTTCTGGTAAGGTATGATGGTGACTTTGGTGGACCATAAAAAATGTGGTGAACCATCCCGAACACTGTTGTAATGAAGTAGAGTTGCACAGGTCTTCGTAAGATTCGATGGCTGAACTGGTGGACCATCAAAAATCTGGCGAACCATCGGGCCTGGTGTCGTTGTAACCCTAATTCTGGGTTGGGTCGGGTTGAATTAGAAGCCTTGTTAAATGACCCATTTTTTACACAAAAGGTTATAAAGTGTTAAAATAAGGCAGTTACATACGTTGTAACCCCTTCAAATCCTTCTTAAGTTGTTCAACTTCCTTTGGATTCAAAGAATCTGAAGGAAATTATTACCTTTAGGACTCTACATCTCCTTCCTTTTCTCCTATTTAAGCACATCCATTATTCTTGTTCTCTTCATCACAGTCAAGTTGAGATCAAAATTGAAGAGTGTTTGGAATTAGTCTTGTTCTCTAAAGTTGTTAGCTTGTTTCTCTGGAAAACCAAGGTATGCACATAATTCTATTTTTCTTTGTCTAAATAACTCATTAGCATCTTGTTATAGCTCTGTTACCTTGAATTGCTGAAGGTTTTGAAAAAAGAGCTTGAGCATAATCTGTGTAGGTGAAGTCTGAGTATCCTACATGATTAAAATGTGAAAAGTTGTGCTTGATTGTGTTATTGTTGTCAAATATTGCTAAACAAACAATTTTGCTTAACAAATGCTCGAATATATGCCAAATTTAAAGTTGAACCTAAAGAAGGGGGTACGACAGTTGTAATGGTGGATCGTCATATTGGTGATGGACCACCAACTTCACCGTCGCAGGGCTATGAAAAATCCAAGATATTAGATAAGGCACGAAGGCCATAATGGTGGACCATCCCACCACTGGTGAACCACCATTTTAACCGCCAAGTCATAAAATGCACTGATTTGATAGATTTTCTCTATGGATTGATTTCTTACCTCTTTTTTAGGTTTTATGGCTCCGAAACTACCTGTAAATAGAGGAGGAAGATCTCAAAGGGGTGGCGGCGAACCCGCATTAGGATACAACACTAGACAATGTGGAAGGGAAATTCCCCCACTCTCTCAGTCTAAAAAGGAGAGTGAGGATCGTACTACGAGTACCAATTCGAGCCCAGATGAGGCCACAGTTAATACCACTCCACCTGAGATGGCTGATGTTAAAACTGAGGATAACATTGTAGAAGGATAAACTGAAGCGGATAACATAGAAACTAAACCTGAGAATGCTAACATTGTCAAACGTAAGGATCCTCAAGTTTGAAAGGAGATTAGATGGCAGATAGAGGGAGCACATAAGAAGTTCTATGATAGATTGACACCAACTACGAGATGGATAAAAAGTTCATTTGCAGAAGATCATCAAATTTGACCAAGGACTTACATGAATATCCTGAGTTGGAACGCCGGTTTAACGAGTATGAACTAGCATGGATGAGCCAGCCATCTGGAGCCTATCAACAGAATTGGGTAAGAGAATTCTTTACAATTTATCTTGTACTAGTAGAATAGGATTTTCCAAAGGGTACATCAATTACAAATTTTTTGAACAGAGAGTCTATACCTATCGGAGGAGTCACTGTTGATATTTCAACCTAAACAATAAATAGGATATTGTTCTGACCAGAGTATAAGGCCTCGCTGGCTGTGCCTGATCTTATGTATAGATTGAGAAATGATTCCACTCAAAGGCCTTGGGTGGCCTCATTCTTGACTGAGGATGGTAAACCCTCTTGGTTGACCAACTCATGAGAGCATATTGCAAAATACTCCCTTAGTTTTAAGGCCAAATTCTAGTGGGCTATTGTTCATTTGAGGTTAATGCCAACAAAAGGGGAAGGAAACTTGGATAAACATAGAGCCATGTTGGTAGGAAGCTTAATCTCAGGGCTTCAAATTTACTTTAGCCAGATAATTGCAGATGAGATGTTCGTGAGGGCACACAAAATCTCCAGTTCATTGCTATTTCCATGCTTAATCACGGCTTTATGCAGACAAGATGGTGCCCTTGATTCACGGCGTAGATAATGAAATCCAGTCTATACACAAACAAAACCTTAAGAACTCGAAAGATGACTCGAAGTTTGACATGTGTGTCACCAAGCCTCTAGCTTACTAGACTTAATTGGCACCAGCTCCTGATACTACAGAGATTCCCATAGGTATGCCTTTACCTATTACCACCTATGTGCCACTTGAGTACGTACCCCAAGGCATATATGCATGGTCAAGTTCCGCATAACCTATGGGTGGAGTAGATTTTTCTGACTACAGGTTCACACCAAAAAACTTTTCCAAGTCAGTGAAGACGCAAAAGAGGTTTCAGAGATAGCTAGATAAGTCAGCTACAAACTTCAAGCCTTTTTTAATGAAATCATGGCTGATGCAGTTTGTCCATTCTAAACCATTCAGACTAGGATGGACACCATGGAACTTCGTATCAACAAAATGCTCAATTTACTACCTCTCCCTGACCTTGCCAAGCTGATGGCTGAATTTGAACAAGTAAAGGCAGATATTGCAGAGTGAAGAGTAGGTAATCACAACAGCCTATGTTCAACCCATCCTTGGAGAAAATTAATATTGATGAGGCTATTGTGGACTTGATAGGCAAACCAGTGAAACACAAAGAAAAGGAGCAAATAGATGAAAAAGCTGCAAGGAAAGAAGCAAAGAGGAGAAAGAGAGCAGAAAAGACACCAAAATAATAAGAATTACATGATATTAATAGAGCTCAAAAGAATTCACTGAAAGATGAAGAAAAGAGGAGAAAGAAAGAAGAAGATGAAGTAGCAGGGGTATCCACTAGTGCTGCTCCAGCAAGGGGGCACAGTGCAGGGTCAGTTCAAGAGATGATTCCTCTAATATTAGAGGGTGAGGTTATGAGTACCCCTACCACCCTAGGGGACAAAATTGCACTAGGTGAGGATGCAGGAGCCTCGTCATACTTCACAGATGCCTCAGATGAATAAGAGGCAAAACAAGTAACACCATTTCCTTGTACTTTAAATCAATGCTTTGAGGACAATGCATCTATTTTTATGTGGGGGTGGTGTACTTGTACCATGGTGGGTTGTGTTGCCGATCTATTTTCTCTCCATGTGCTATCTAGTAGAATCGGCATGTCTAGGGTGTCTTATATTTACATTTATAATTTCCTAAGCTTGTGATGTAAATATTATGTTTAATGTTATTTATAAAATGATTTTTTTCCTTCCCTGTTTCAGTATCCCTTTGTAAATGTGAATAATGAATGATGTTGGCATAAGACTATGAGCATGTATGTGTGATTATTTACTCTGATCATGTAGCATAGGTGCAAAACCTTCAGTGAGTCTGCATTTGGCATTAGCATGTAAGAGGTGCATGAATCATGTGATGGAAATCCTAAGAGTAGAACAAGAAGTTTAACTCAGTTTCCTATGTGTGTGTGAGGATTTATCTTGAGTTCTTGCATAGTGTAGTGTCTAGAACTTGCCCAAGTCATTGATATTGTTCTCAAACTGATTCAATGGGATAGGATGGTAGGCCTCCTATCCTATTAGCCTAAATAATTAACCTCTCTAAGATCTCTCCGCAGGGCATTAGCATTCAACTCTGGCCCTGGCCCAATATTGGGCATTGTGCACTTGAACTTAGGAAAAACACCTAAGTTAAGGGTGGATATTGTCAAAATGTAAGCACCCAGTGGAAAGTTGGTTTAGAATATAGTTTAAAGGTATTTGGCCCTGATCTGTCCAACGATATTGTGCACCTTATCTTACTGCATCAGCTTAAGATAAGGGTGGCTGATGCCTATTCAAAAAAAAATTAAGTAGAATTGATTAAGGGAGATTGCAAGAAAGTTGATGAAAATAGCAGCTTGGGGATAAAAATTTGCTAGGGCAGGGAGAGTTAAGCCCTAATGAGTCATTTTACCCAAAAGAGTACCCACACCTAGCCTGAAGCCTTATTAAAAACCTAGAAAAGACCAGTTTGATCCTAGAGAATCAACTTTGAGGGTGTTTTAAATGGCAAGGGCAAGCCAATGGGTACCTGGAATATGCTTGTAACTTCTTTCATAAGCGTGATAGTTTAGATTGTGTCCATATAGTATAAAAAGTGATGAACTTCATTATTGTGAGGGCAACTACAGTTTTGTTTAGTTCTGCTATTCTCTATGGGACATGGCATCCATTTTTGCGTGTGCTGAATTATAATCAATGCTAGGTGTAGAACTTGCTAGTTGAAACTCATGTGAGTGAAATGATGAGTGAATGGTTACGTCAAAGTAATTCATTAGTTGGTTGCTTATCATGGTATGGTTCATGTTTCCAATTGGATGCTAAGTTTCTTGAGGACAAGCAACAATCTTAAGTTGAGAGTGTTGATGTTCTGGCTTTCGATGGAATATTTTGCATCTTTTTCTTGAGAAAGTTGTATGTTTTCAAGAAACTAAGGTTGTGTTCAGTGTTGGTTTTTAATGTTTTAGGGTAAGGATCTAGCTGAACCAAAAGTTTTAGGAAAGTGACAGAAAAACACTTCTGACTGTGAAAATGGTGGACTGTCAGTGTTGCGACAAACCACTACGTTAACCATCAGATCTAACCAGAACTCAGCTTTTCAAAAGAATCTGCGATGCTAGAAATGGTAAACCGTCATTCATGCAATGGATCACCAACTATACCATCTTTCTGCGATGGACCAAATGGCAGACCGTCAATCTTATGACGGACCACCAAGTTGGCCGTCAGTGTCATCCAGGACCAGGCTCCTTGAAGGACTCAGCGATGGACCAAGCGGTGGACCGCCAGTCATACGACGGACCACTAAGTTGGCTGTCAGTTTTATCCAGAAAGTGACCTTCCCAGATCAACAGAGATGGGCCATATGGTGGACTGTCAACCTTAAGATGGACCACCAATTTGGCCATCACTTTGGATGTGAATTTTATGATTTTGAATTTTAAATCCTTTTAGCTGGGAACATATAAATACCAAGTATTAAGGTTTAGTAGGTGTATTTTGTCTTCAGTTTCATACTTTCTCTTCTATTGGGAGCCTTGTACTACTTTTTCATTGGGATTTGAATTTAGAAATTGAGATTTGATTATTAGTTTTCATAATTTCCATCAAAGATTGAGAAGAATAATATTGTGACATTTGTAAGTACTTTTATGAAGTTATTTATGAACATCAGTATAACTTTGATTTCTTATATGGAGATGAGTGGCTAAACTCCCATAACTAGCGTTATGGGAGCCTTGATGTAGAGAACTATTTTGGGGTTGTGAATGGGTTTGATTTCTAACATCTATCAAAATTGAATGAATCTTTCTTCATCTTAATGACATTTCTTGGTTGTAAACTTGAGAAGTGAGCCCATAAACTCCATTTATCTGAAAAGAAAGTGGATGTTGGGAAAAAAAGTGATTCACATGAACTCTATAGGTTTACCCTTTGGGTTAATGGGTTGATGCCTTAACAGGATCAACCCTCATAAGTGTATTGTTGAATAATGCATGAATCCTTTAAGTTCGGGAGAAGTAAAGGGTGAAATACTCATTAGGTTGAGAAACACATAGGTAAGTCTTAGAATTCAATAATTCGTGCAATTGGATACATAAGTTATATTTCAAACACAAACTCTCAACCCTAATTGTTTGAACATCTTGGTGAGCATAACTCTAGTTAATTCATTCTCATTGAAATTACATCTACATTTACTCTTAGTAGCTGGAATTTTGTGTAAAACAAATACAAAAGAGCACCGTTAACATTTCCAAACCCCCTTTGTTTTAGAACCTTAGATCAACAGTCTAATAATAATCATAATACTTACTGAACACTGTATTCCCCGTGGGATTTGACACCCAACCTAGTTGGGTTCCATATTTGACAGCGACCACTTACTTTCTCATAAGAGAGGTATAATTTGGGCATATCAGGTATTCTTGCTAGCAAAGGGTTTGACCCTTAGTAGCAATCCCTGCATTACAGAACTATGTAGCTAGTGTAGGTTTAGATATCCTCCTACCAGATTAGGGTTGATACATCTTGTATAAGTTTTCCTACCAGCGAAGGTTGACAAAAGAACTTTCTATCTGAGAGGGTTAACTCACAATTGTCTTTACCCATGGCATGGTACGGACATCCTTCCAATTGGGGTTATAGGTTTGGCCCCAGTCTATTCAGAAAGAAGCATATCGATTAGATGATTACCTCCCACAGTCTCAGTTTTAGTTCCAGTCTTAGAATAGAACTCAGTTCAGTTCAACAAATTCAGGACTGTCAGATACAGTCACTCAGTTTAGTATAGAACTTAATATAGTTCCAAAGGATCAAGACTATCAGATACAGTCCCTCAGTTATTCGCTACACAGTATCAGTAAACTTAGATATCAGTAAATCAGAAATTTAGAACTCAAAATCCAGTGTTATCATGACCTTAGATTATAGTATACGTATTCATACATGTACTCTCATTCAGCTATATTTATGTCATTTAGTCAGTGTTGTTCATGCACATGAAACCATGCATTTTAGCCTACCTCACTTTGCATACCAGTACATTCAAAGTACTGGTGTATACCTTTTTTTTGCGCTATGATGTTTTATTTTGTAGTTTCAGAAATGCGGGCTCCTGATCATACTTAGAAGTTCAAATGTTCAGCTGATAGAGTTAGTGGTGAGTCCTCTTAGTTCGAGGACATGATGATTATTTCAGTAGTTCAGCTTATTTCATTAGTTCAGAGTTAGTTGGGGACTTATCCCATCAACTCTATATCTCAGATAGTTAGTGGCGTTTTCAAACTAGAGAATTTTTAGATAGATGTATCATATTTGGTATTTGTTATACCATATTCAGTTTTATTACAGTATTGAACCTTATGGCATGTTTTTCACCTAATTTCTGCATTCTACAGTTTTATTATTCAGTTATTGCGGCAGGTACCTATCATGGGTTATCTTGTGGTCCTTCGGGGTTATGAGCATCGTGTAGTGTCCGGGGTACAGACTTGGGGCATTACAATGTATAACCAACACCATTATGATTCAAGTAAGAGACAAAGAAATAAATAAGAACTTACATGGTTTGATTTTCTAGAAGAGAAAGAAGCAAATTGGTATAGATTTATGGCGTAACACACTTCTGAGATGGAGAGAATGGGGATGAGTGGCATGCTAGGTTAAGATGAAATAGGATAATTTAGGGAATTTTATGTGTTTTAAAATGGTGATTGGGTGTTATCAGGGTTAAAATTCTAAGTCAATCTAAAAATTTAATTAAAATGGCCTTATTTAACAGCCTCTATGCCACACACTTATCGTTGAGTGTAAGTGTCATCACACGTCGAAATCACAGAGGCTTACTGGAATGACCTCTACAAATTTTTCCTCTTGGCGTGCCACGACCTTTTCATAGAGGATTGGGACTATGGCATGCTCCTATCGCAGAGGCCCACTATTTTTCCACTTTGGGGGAATTTTTTGTTCCTTATTTGTTTACCTTTATTTTTCATCGAATTAATAGGCATTTTATACCTGGTAGCCTCCCGAAAACACATTTTTACTCACTTCAATCTCTTCCCCATGTAAAGATGTACCTCACTACTGTAATCTCATAAAAAAAACACTGGGTTGCCTCCCACCTAGAACCTTAGTTTTGGTCGTGGCTCGACATGTCCTTTTGTATTATTGATTTTTTTCTCATTCTTTTATTTTTCAAATAAAAGAGAAAAAATATTCTATTTCATTACATTCGCGGTTTGCATCCCACGTAGAGCCTTATTTAATGTTGTGGCACAACCAAACTCAACATCACACATCTATAAATATGATAGATGTCTTCTGTCTATCAACGTGATCTGCATAATAGTGATTTATCCTCTATCCATTTACTAGAAATATAGAAATCTTGTCTTCTCACCAAATTTCAATAGCCCCGTGAGGGGTCATTCTCACTAATTCAAGTTACCCAACCACTTGGACCTCAAATTACCCAGCTTCAGCCTGAAATTCAATAACAAAATATTTTTCCAGGCTCAAAGAATCAGGTCAGGATATGTTTAACAAGCCATCTTTTGGTCTTTTCTTTGTACAATTTTGCATTTTCAAAAACATGTAAGCGGAATTTATCAAGCTCACACAACTGTAACATCCTCTTCTTTCCTGAAATCTCTGAAATAAGATTCAATTTCTTCACTGCCCAATAAGCCTGACGCTCAAGCTCTATGGGAAAGTGACATGCTTTTCTATACACCAATCGATAAGAAGAGGTCCCAATAAGCATTTTATAGTCTATCCTATATGCCCATAGTGCATCATCCAGTTTTGCCAACCAAACTTTGCGCTGACCATTGACTATTTTCTGCAAAATCTATTTAGTCTCCCAATTAGATACCTCCAATTGGCCACTCATCTGTAGATGATATATTGTGGCTACCTTATGTCGGACCCTATATTTTGACAACAGGTTCTTAAACCAATAGTTTACAAAGTAAGTCCCTCCATCACTAATGATTGCCCTTGGTGTGCTGAAATAAGAGAATATATTCTTTATGAAATATTTCATCACTACTTTTGCATCATTAGAGGGGAGAGCTACAGCCTCTACCCACTTGGACATACAATCTACTACTACCAAAATATAAAAATTACCATATGATGGTGGAAATGGTCCCATGAAATCTATCTCCCACACATTAAAAACCTCCACCTCAAGAATATCATATAGGGGCATTTTATGGAGCCTTGAGAGAGTTCCCATTCTTAGGCATTGATCACATTATTTTACATAAACAAAGGAATCTTTGAATAGTGTAGGCCAAAAGAAACCCGACTGTAATACCTTGTGGGTTGTTCGTTTACCTCCATAATGACCTCCATAAGGTGATGAATGGAAATTCTCAAGAACTTGTTTGGATTCATCTTTTGGAACATATCTTCTAATTAATCAATCAACCCCTACTTTACTAAATAAGGCTCATCCCACACGTATGAGGGAGAATCATGAAATAGTTTCTTCTATTGATGACTAGTGGTATCTGGGGGACATACTCTACTAACCATCAAGTCCACTATATCAACATACCATGAAATATTTTATATTCTCAATGCCATTAATTTTTCATTTGGGAACTCTTCCAGAATAACAACCTCATCAACTTTAAGTGATTGAACTTCTAACCTCGATAGGTGGTCACTGATTTAATTTTCAGATTGAACTTCTAACCTCGATAGGTGGTTACCGATTTAATTTTCATCTTCTTTTCTGTCTCATACTTCTAGACTAAATTCTTGTAGTAGCAAGATTTATCTGATTAGCCTGGGTTTTCAGCTTTATTATTAAATAGGTTTCTGATGGATGCATGATCTATATGCACTATCACTTTTGTGCCCAGCAGATAAGCTCTGAATTTTTTAAATGCATATACTAAGGCCAACATCTCTTTTTTCTGATAGTGCAATTTATTTGATCATTATCCAAGACCTTACTAGCATAATATATGGAGTGAAAAACCTTTTCCTTGTGTTTCCCCCTCAATGCACCTACAACCACAACACTAGAGTCAGACATAAGCTGAAAAAGTAACCCTCAATCAGGCGCAATCAATATGGAGGGTTCTTTCAATCTTTTCTTCAAGTCTTTAAATGATTTTGGATGATCAGTCATCAATTCAAATTTATCCAATTTCTCTAGAAGCTTGCACATTGAACTTGCTATATTTTAGGAGTTTTTAATGAACCTTCTGTAAAACCTCACATGTCCAAGGAAACTACACACACACTTAATCGAGACTGGGGATGACAGCTTCTCAATCACCTCCACTTTTGTGTTTTTGACTTTTAGCCCTTTTAGTGATACTTTATGGTCAAGGATGATGCCTTCCTTGACCAAAAACTGTCATTTCTTCCAATTCAATACCAAATTAGTCTCTTCGCACCGAGCCAAAACCCTGTCTAAGTTCTACAAGCATATATTAAAAGATTTACCAAATACAAAAAATTCATTCATAAATACCTCAAAAAAAATCCTCTACCATGCATAGAAAATGAACATTATGCATCTTTGGAAAGTGGTAGGTGCATTGAACAATCCAAAAGGCATAAGCTTGAAACCATAGGTTCCATAACCATAGGTTCCATACGTACAAGTAAATATTGTCTTATTCTACTCTTCTAGAACTATGGCTATATGATTATATCTAGAATAGCCATCAAGGAATCATCAGTATTCTTGTCCAGCAAGTCTGACAAAAATTTGCTCAATAAAAGGGATGGGATAGTGATCTTTTTGGGTGGCCTCATTAATTTTCCTATAATCCATAAAGATCCTTAACCCGATCACAGTACCAGTCGAGATTAACTCATTATTGTCATTTTTCACAACTATCATCTCCCTTTTTTGGAATGCACTGAATAGGACCGACCTATTTGTTTTCAGAGATGGGAAAAACTATCCTTACATCGAGCTACTTGATCACTTTGCTTTTGACTATCTCATTCATCACTAGGTTTAATATTTGTTGAGGTTTCACACTCAAATTAGAATCTTCTTCCATAAATATTTTGTTCATCTAGAAGTTAGGATTAATTCCCTGTATGTCTTACATTTGCCATCCAATTGCTTTCTTTCTTGTTTTAAGCATTGTCAATGCCTCATTTACCAATACATGAGACAAACATATAAAGACAATTACAAATAAAGTGTTATCATCACCAAGAAAGGTATATTTGAGATAGGAAGGTAGAGCCTTAAGCTTTAAATTAAGGGTGTCTTTAATGGAAAGCCTGGGAGAAAGACCAAATGGCCTATTCAAAGGCTCAAATTCACCCTTACGCACAAAGACACTTACATTATTTAGAATCTCAACCATTTCATATGCTTTAGTATCACGAAAAGTATCTCATCCCATCAATTCTCTCTCTACTGGGCCCTTGTACATAATAAAAGGGAGCTCAAATCCATACTATAGAATTGTGATAACTATCAATTCCTCATATATTACTTGTAACTTCATCTCCTTGTACACATCAAAGAACTCGACCTTATTGTGGTTTCTTATTATTAACTACCCTGCAGCTATATCGATTAAAGCTCATCTTGTAAATAAGAAGGGATGTCCCAAAACTAATGGGACTTTCATATCAGCATCAAAGCCTAAAATAATGAAGTTAACCTAAAATATGAGAGAACCCACTTGAACTGGCACATCTTCAACTATTCTATCTGGTCTGACAAGTAGACGGTCCACTAACTATAAAATTACTATGGTGGGTCTTAGGCTACCTAGTCTTATTTTCTTGAAAAACGATGTAGCCATGTGGTTAATAGTCACCCCTCACATAAACCTCTAACACAGACAAATTGTACAATAGTGATATAAATGGAGAAACTACCTGGATCATTAAGCTTTATGGGAAGCCTATTCTGAATTCTTGATGTGCAGTCCTCGGTAAGTGCAATAGTGGCATATTTGGTCAGCCAATTCTTATTTTCAATAATATCTTTGATGTACTTAGCATATTTTAGAACACCCTGTAACACATCATAAGAGGAAGGTTAATGTGAACCTGTTTCATCAAGTCAATAAATTTCTAATATCATGCTTTCTCTTTCTGCTTCTTTAGCCTTTGTGAGAATAATAGAGGTGGATTTATGCTTTCCACCTAGGTTTTAGTACTCTCAACTTTGTCATTCTTAGCCTTATCTTAATTCTTTGTAGGAACTTTGTGAGATACCTTCCTCAGTTCTAACTCTTCTAATTACAACCCACTGTGAGTAGACACTGCATTCATTTGCTTGGAATTTAGATCATTATCACTCGATAATCCTTCCCGAGGTCTAGTATTTTGTGCTCCTGCAAGCTGAACCATCTTAACCTCTAGTGTCTTAGTTTCTAACTACTAATTCATTATATTAGATACCAGCTATGCTTGAGTAGTCATAATTTATTTTAGCATCTCCTCGATATTGCTTGATTGAGTATTGACCTGATTACCCTGAGCTTGTTGCTGCTAATTCTATTTTACTGACCCTTGAGATTATTTGCATTTTTCTGTGATTTCCATCCCATGAGAATTCAGGATGATTCCTCCGGTTATCATTTTAGGTATTGCAAAAATTTTGATTTCCCTAACTTTATGCATTGCCCATAAAATTAATAGATTCTAGATTTATTGCATAAGAACTTACTGTATGTTCACTACTACCATAATACCTCACACCAAATCTAAGCTTGATGTTCCCCAAACTCAAATTGTTAAATTGAACATTCATCTGATTTTGTAACGAAGCAATCTATGCTGCTATATTGGTCAAATTCTTGCACTCCTATAACTTTCTTTGGAGTGCTCTTCGATATATCTGTATTCCACTCGGGATTGCCCTGTGAAATATGATTTAGCTTTATGTACTATTCATCATAAGTTTTTTTATGATACTTGTCCACCTGCAGCTGAATCCGAGAGAATCTTAATAGTTGGCTTGATACCCTCAATAAAAGTATGCACCAACACGTGGTTGGTCTGATGATGGTTAGGATAATTATGGATCATAGACTTAATCTTTCTCAAGCTTGATAAAGATTCTCTCCATCCTTCTGTCTAAAATATAGAATTTTGCTTCCCAACCATGCGGTATTTCTAGATGGGAAAAATTGAATAAGAAATTTTTAGGCCAAGTCATCCCAGGATTTGATTGAGTTCTGTGGCTCTACCTTCAACCACATCTTCGCTTCCCTCAATAGAGAAAATGGAAAGAAAGTAAGTCTAATAAAGACGGTAGATACTCCAATGGGAATATACATATCACTAATGTAAATGAAGTTTTGTAAATGTTATTATGGGTCCTCATGAGATAAACCAGTGAATTATCCACTCATGTGCAAGAGTTGCACCATATTTTTTTTTATTTCAAACCGACCACCCGCATCTTATTGTGGATGCTACTAGTAATATTATTTGTAAGTGGGTTTGCCACTTTGCGAACAAGCCTAGCTACTAGTGCATTAGCAAGAATAATATTTGTCGTTTCTTCCATAATTTTTTCTAGGAATGGATATTGGAGTACAGCTTTCCTCCTTTACTGATGAATACTCACGTAGGTTCCAACTATGGCTCAACCAATTCTCTTTCCCTTGTCAGTCCGACATGTCAATTACATCTACAAAAGTCATCCACTAAGATAAAGTTGTCAACTCTCAAATAATACTATCAAAAGCAAAAATTAAGATAATTACGAATTACTTGAGTCCCCGAAAAAAATGCAAAACTTGTTGTGGCCTATCGCACACGCATGTGTACGTGGTCAGACAAGAATATAATGACTCTTTAAAACAGGATGTCGAACCCACAAGGACTACTTGTTTAGAAATTCACTTAATTTTTGTTTCAAAGAATATTTATATCAAGTGTTTTAGGGTACCAAAGAGTTTCTGAAAGTTTAGGAACTAATAAAAAGATAAAAGAAACAATCCAGCAAGATGAAGAAGAATGGTGCCTACTAAAATAAAAGGGAAAAAATGATGAAGACTAAAAAATGATTTGAGGTCCCATTGTCCACAGAGAACCCACCCATTTTAGTATGATGAGTAATTGTTCTTTCCTAATAATAAAATATAGCAATCATAAAATAGGCAAAGATGTAATCAATACCAGAGAAGATTCGAAGGTTAAGGCACTCATAGAAATCATGTAAATTGTTACCCTTGTTATTGGTCAGGTTGGTTACCGAGTTGTTGATCCACAGGGCTAATGATGTAATTATGTCTTTTCAAATCTCTATCTTCTCCCTAAAAGGGTATTACAACTGCATCATTTAGCGGGGATGTAATAATCTATTTTAGACATTTTAGGTTATCTTCTTGTAGTTGAAGAAACGATGGTGTTCTAAGTACATTCCTATCTTAGACGTGAATTCAAATCTTGTGTTATTCAAAAGATAAGAACTTGTTCCTTAAACCCCTCGAATTATCCTAATGATTTCCCTTTCGAGTTCATAAAAGGGATTACACATGTATTTAAAGGAGGCCAATCATAAAATCAAAATTTTAAAAATAGAGGAATAACAACAAACCATATGATAAACAAACATTTAACAAACTCTAAGAGTAACAAAGTACAATCATGTTCATCCTTAACCCCAAAATAAGGGAATTTAGCCATTGATGTTCATAATCAACATCCACAAAATAGAAATAATCATACCTAATTAAAAGTAAGAGAGTTGAATAATGAAACAACCCTAAAACAAAGCATTTATAATTATTTCCTTGCCTAGATGTAATTCCAAAGATGTACTAAAATTGTAAGACCCCATAAATTTTTAGCTTAATTCAGACTTAGTTTATTTTTAGCCTTCGAAAGTTGGCAATCTCATTTAGTAAATTCATGATCAGGAAGGTCAATAGGTGTTCCTAGATAAGTTTTAGATTTTTTAGACCTCGTTTAAACCATGTTTGGAATCCCAAAAATAGTGGATCAATGCGATCTTAGCATGCCGCGTTGACCATCGCGTTGGTTAATATTTTCCCTAGCTACCAGCATCAAATTCTGGTGACTCTATGCTAACTTGGTGCGACGCGTCAGGTATTGCATCAGTACCGTCCACGCAGTACGTCGAACTGCGCATCATTAGGCGTATTTTATTTCAGTCATTGAATATCTACATCTAAAAGGGCAATTAAGTCTATTTCCCCCACCCTTATTCTGTCTAAACTCAAAATCAAAGCCTATTACAAGCACTTTAGGCAGAATTTCATCAACTTTCTCCCAATTGAAAACCATAAGTTCAATACTCATATTCAAGAATCTCAAGAATTCCACCGTCTTTTTTTCAAATAAGTTAAAGATTCAAGATTCCCAGCTCAAGAATTCTAAGAATCCTCCTTCAAGAGTACAAACAAAATCACAAAAGCAAGTTTGTTCATCTAGTTCTTAATCCAAGGTATGTGGGGTTTGAACAAGGATAATTCCTTCATCCTTGTGCCCAAAGATTTATTTTAATTATGAATTTTTTGAAATATATATATATATATATATATATATATATATATATATATATATATATGATTTTCCATGAAATTTAAGTTTGGATTTATACCTATTGTTGATATTTGTATGATTATGAGATTTCCCTTGATTTAAGAGTTGAAGTACATGACTATGTTTATTTTTCCATGTATTTTGCTGAAATTTCCAGATTTTAAGATAATTTAAGAATGCTTACAATATTAAGTATGAATTTTTAGATTTTTTAACATGATATTGATGCTTGGGTCATTAGACCCCAATTAAATATTGTTGTTTGAAGATTGTTTGTGCTAAGACCACCCCATGATGAGATGATCCTCAAATTTTGATAAAGATTTGACCTTTTTGGTCCTAAGCTAAAGATAAAGAATTTCACTTCATAGATTCAGAATTACAGATTTAGCTCCCCAGATTTACAGGTGGTTTTGTTATAAACCATTAGATTATTTTAAAAGTTGGATTTCCAACGAGATGAGCGAGATAAATAAAAAAGGGGAGTAGTAATTAGCACCGAGTTAGGTATGATTCCAAGGTCTCATAAACCAGAACTATGTAGCCAACGTAGGTATCAATTAATAGATTATTCCCATTTCTATGTGGATGACTCAGATGTGATCACTTAGCTCAGGTTATACTCCCTGGCAATAGTATGACATCTCTCCCCAACATAAGGTTTCTTACTTAGGAGGACAAGACATGGGACTTTTCCCAATGTGGGTAAGACGTTGGACTCCATGTAGCTTGCATGATTTACATCGGATTTATATCGGTTAAGAGAACCTCCCAAACAGAAAAGCATTTAGAAAACTAAGTGTAAAGGCTCACAAATTCACTTCAGATTGTGCTATATAGAAAGATTTTTAGTTACAAGATATCAGTTTTCAGATTTCTGATTTAAGAGTGAGTCCTTTCTACACTTAGTATGATTTAAAGAGAGAATACAAGTACAAGTTTTAGAACTAAATGTTATGATTCACTAGATTTATAAAGTATGACTTACTTCTTATTATTTTAGTATTTCAGATATTCCAGCTTATGTGAGTCATTTACATTTAGTATGCCTGATATTTTCTTTAAACTGTGATGATACTATTTATTTATGCATTCACCCCCATATACTCAGTACATCCTTAAAGTACTGATCCACATATATGTCTATGTGATACATTATCTCATAATGTAGGTTCAGGTGCTCAGTCTCACCAGCAAGAGTGATTTTTGAGCATCTCATCTACATCCCTATAGTTAGTGAGTCCTCATATTTCTAGGACCTATTTTTCCAGGTTTCTAGTCTTCATAGCATTTGATTTATCATTTTTAGTTTAGTCTGAGTTATTTGGGGGTCTGAACCAATGACTCTCTAGTTCTTTAACATTAGAGGCTTGTCGGACTATCAATTGTTTTGTCTAGACTTTTCAGTATTTTCTATTTAGGCAGTGTTTTCATATTATTTTCAGCTTAGTATGTTATAATAGGGTGTTATGGCTTGACTAGTTTATCTTGAAGTAACTTCTACTAAGGTTTAGAGAGTCCTAGAGAGTTAGACAACCCACGTTATGTAGTGTTTTGATCATCGGTATGAAGCACGCCCCATCTATGAGCAAGAGGTTATGAAGTGTTTTAGGAAAATCATCTTTTTCTTTCATAATCCATCATGCTTATAGTTTTCTCTATCTTCTATTAACTCATGCTCTTCTATAATAGAACATGCCTCCTCACAGATTTAATGCATGTAGAAATAATAACCAGCCACCTCAGGCCGCAGATCCTTTGAATGAGAACGTGTCTTATGTAGAGTTTCAGGCAGCTTTTCAGGTGTTAGCCCAAGCTGCGACAGCTAATGTTTAGGGTAATCGTCAGGATGCAGCCCCACCATAGTAATGTGGAAGAAAAATAGAGAGGAGGATGCAGCTCCAATGACTTGGCAGATATTTTAGGATGCATTCCTAGACAAGTTCTTCTAACTTGAGAAGAGGGAAGCTGAGATAGAAAAGTTCATGAATCTGAGGTAGGGCTCTATGACAGTGAAGGAGTATTGCCTCAAGTTCAATCAACTATCTAAGTATGCCCCTGATCAAATGGCAGACCCTAGGTCAAGCATGAGTAATTTTGTGACCGGTGTGTCTTGGTTGGTAGTTAAGGAGTGTAGGACTGCTATACTCAAAAGAGATATGGACCTTTCAAGATTAATAATCCATGCTTAGAAAATTGAAGCAAAGAAGATGAAGAAGAGAGAGAGATTGAACAAGAGCGCTAGAACATGGCAGTTTGATTATGGTTAGAATAAGTCTGGAGGAGGAAATCATTCTCAGTTTCAGAATTGGTCATCTATGCCCACACCTTCTTCAGCCAGTGCTCCCGCACCTAAAAATAGACAGGACTAGTGGGGTAAGTCTTCTATGTCCAGATCTCAGGATAGTGTAAGCAGAAGACCTCGTCTTCCTCCTTGTGCTAAGTGTGGAAGGAATCATCCTGGTGAATGTTTGGCTAGACAAAAGGGGTTTTTTGGTTGCAGTAAGCTGGAGCATCGTATTTGAGATTGCCCATATTAGGAGTGTGCATCGGTCAGTTCGGTTTGATTTTATATATTATCAGTTCGGTTTATCGATTTTTAGTTTTTAAATATGCTAAACTAATAACCAAACCAATAAGATATTGTTTATTGGTTTTTAGTCCTTAACGTTTTGGTTTTCGGTTAACTGATAAGAAACTACTCATAAAATAAAATAGTAGTAACTAACATGAAAAAAAAAATCTTAGTTGCAGCCAAAAATCCTACATAATGTGCTTTGTTTTACAAGAATCTTCAAGTTTGAACTAAATGTTATTAGGAGAAATTAAGAGTTTGTATAATTGAAATAATAGGTTTGTTAATTGGTAGAAATTAAAGAGAAATTAAGAGAAATATGTAATAAGTCATATATCTATATATATGTTCTTATTGGGTTATCGGTTTACCAAATAACCCAATAAGAAAAAATCAAATCGAACCAATACCCCAATATTTTTTTATAAAACCATTAACAAACCAATAACCTAATAACCCAATAACAATAAACTAATAACATTTTAATCGATTCAGTTTATCGGTCAGTTCGATTTTTGAATATCCCTAGCCCGCATGCTAGGAAAGAGAGTAGATATGTTCGTCCCCAGACTTAAGCTAATAGTGAACCATCTCATTTAGGTTTCCCAGTCCCTCCTCAGGGTGCATCATCCAGTACTAGCGGCGGTCAGCGCTAGAATAGGTTCTATGCTTTGCCATCCATCAAAAGTAGGAAGATTCGCCAGATGTTGTTCTGGTATGCTTCGTGTCTTTCATTTTGATGTGCGTGTATTGTTAGACCCTAGGTCAAGTTTATCTTATGTGACCCAATTAGCTGTTGTAAATTTTGAGATAAATTTTGAAAAGATCCCTAAGTCTTTCTAGGTTTCTACCCCTATCGGTGATTCAATTGTTGCTAAACAGATTTACAAAAAGGTCCTATCATTGTTTTTCACAGTGTCATGTTAGTAGACTTAATAGAATTAGATATGGTTGATTTTAAACTCATTCCTGGTATGGATTAGCTCCATTCCTATTATGCAACCATAGATTGTCGCACCCATGTCGTAAATTTTCAATTCCCAGATAAGTCATCCTTTGAGTGGCCAGGTAATTCAGTGTCTCCCAAGAGTTATTTCATATCTTATCTTAAGGCTAGAAAGTTGATATGCAAAGGTTGTATTTATCATCTAGTTCGAGTTAAAGACACTAAGTTTGAGACTCTAACTATTCAGTCAGTCAATGTAGTAAATGAGTTTCCCGATGTTTTTCCAGAAGATCTCCCAGGGGTACCACCCGATAGGGAAATAGAATTCAGGATTTACCTTCTCCCAGATACTCAACCTATTTCTATTCCTCCATAACATATGCCTCCTGTAGAGCTTAAGGAGTTGAAAGAGCAACTCAAAAAACTTTTAGATAAAGGTTTCTAAGGCCTAGTGTTTCTCCCTGGGGTGCTCTCGTCCTATTAGTGCAAAAGAAAGATGGTTCTTTAAGAATGAGCATTGACTATCGATAGTTAAATAAGGTAACAATCAAGAATAACTACCCTCTTCCTAGAGTTGATTACTTATTTGATCGCTTATAGGGTGCCAGTTACTTCTCAAAGATAGACCTGAGATCCAGCTATCATCATCTTAAAGTGAGGGAGTGTGACATTCCAAAGACATCTTTCAAAACCTGTTATGGTCATTTTGAGTTTTTAGTCATGTCTTTCGAGCTAACCAATGCTCCAGCATCTTTCATGGACCTCATGAATTGAGTGTTCAAGCAGTATCTAGATATGTTTGTCATAGTATTCATAGATGATATCCTTGTGTTTTCCCGTAGCGAGGATGACCATGTAGATCATCTTCAAATTGTCTTGAAACATAATACACTACTCAATAGATGAATTTCAAACATATAACAAGATACAATCAACAATTACTCAACATTTGAGAATGTTAACAACCAATGCCCAGTCCACAGTAATATCCACAAAGCCTCTATACCAAAAAATAACCTACGTCGGGACATGCCCCTGACCCTGACAATGACAATGACAATGACAATGTAAATGTCAAGTCTTCAATTCTAATATATGGAAGGAAAACCTATTTAAATTATCAAGTTTTCCAGATAATGAAATCTCACTACTTCACTGTAAGCAACCGACTTTGAGATCACTTATCACTACACAAAAAAAGTAGAAGTGCCTTTAGATCCTTCATTATGTGGGGATACAACATCTAGAAATGGTTAGTGGGGTGAGCACAAGCAAGTAACTTAGGATAAGGACAATATAGTGTCAGTCAAAAGTTTAATCTCAAACTCACTGTACAAGTTCACATTTATACATACGTATATATAGTAGATGCTGGGGAAGGGAACAAGGTTTAGTATAGAAGTAAAATATTATCCTAGACTATGTATCTCAACTATCATAAACAGGCACCCACAGGCTATATGGGTTCAGCTCTCCCTGCTAAAAGGGCCTCAATGTGTGCGAATCACATAAACCAGAGGTATCAAGGAAGATCAGGCACTGCCCCGACACCATTTAAATCCTAGATACAAAATATATCAATAATGTAAACCATACACACGTTTATCTAGACCAACCCTCACATCGACAAATATGATTTTCAAATATAAGTCATTTGAGACCCACACCTTTATGGCTTATCTACATAATTGCCATTAAGTCCAATTAAAAATAATTTTCACATATCCCATTCATTAATAAAGGAATCATACATTAAGGCACACCACGGCATGTATTATACCATATAGCTTGCGAGCTCATAATTATGCCATTACAATTCCATTAACTTGGGGGAATGCCTCGGTTCCCTTTGTTCATTAAATCAAAAACATATCCAATATGGCCTTTAAAAGCTATGTTTATTATTTAACCATTTATGCAATATTCTATATGTATTTTTGATGATGAGTAGCTAAACTGCGAGGGACCAGGTTCATGGATGTGCATAGTACAGTATAGCTGGTTCGCGTTATCTGCATAGTTTTGTCTTCTTATATGAAAAACTTGCAGGTGCTATTTTGTACTAATTAGGATAGCTAATCCAATGATATTTCAGCCTTAATCATTACTCATCTATAAAAGGAAAGAGATTCCTCTTCATCAAATAGGTTTTTGCAAATACATAGAGTGAAGAGAAGCTGCAAAAACTCTATTTCAACACTATTCAAGTTCTTATCTATTTATGTAAGCTTAAATTGAAATTGTTCTTGAGTGAGTACCGATTTGTAACTGATCTACTCATTCTATAAACATAGTGTTTTTGTTTTTTTGAGAGAAGTGGTTAGGTAGAGTTGCCTAAGCTTATGACAGATTAGAGTTAATCTGTAGAGAGAGTCCTTGCTAGAGTTACAAAGATGAGCTTGTCATAGAGTTTCTACTAGAGAAAGGGGCTTAGAGTTAGGATGAAACCTAGATTGTAATCAAGAGGTTGATTATATTAGATTTCCAGAGGTATTTGTAAGGGCAATCATGGTTCTTCCCTTCCTGGATTTCCACCTAAAAAATCCTATGTTTTTACTTTTTTGCACTAATTTTGTTTTTTAGAACCTCAGAGCTAACTTACTATTCTATCGCTTATGATTGACTTTGAGGGACCAGGTCCCTCACTAAGTAGGGCAATCCCCAAGGGTTCCAACAATTGGTATCAGAGTGTGTTCACTCTAAAATGTTCATACCTAGAGTGTTTTGGTCATCATAACTACTATAACTGAACTAGGGGTGAAAAGAAGAAATGTAAAAACAGAGAGATTCCTAACCTTGAAGGCTATAGAGACTGACCCAGTTGAAGAAGACACTGATATTGTAGTTTTGGCAAAAAGAATTGTTAGAGCAATAAAAGAGGTGGTCATCTTAGCAAAATAAATGATGATATTGAAGGTTGTCACAAAAAATATAGCTCTGAAGCATTCATGAGAAACTACCAAATGTAAAAGAATGATCAGGTCCCTAAAAAGTCAAAAAGAAAAAATTCAGTTGAGTATGTAGTAAAGCAAGCATTGGTAGGATGGGGAGACTCTTCCAGCAAATTAGATGAAGATAAAAAGCATGAAGATATTTCCATGCTGGTTATAGAAGAAAGTCCAGTTATCTATGACTCCTTATTTATCTTCATGGAAAACATTGAAGATGGAGAAGAAAAAAAGGTAACTTTTTCTGATATAAAAGAAAATCTAGATAACTATCGCTAGGAAAATAAAGAAGCTTGCTAGTGTGTCGATAAAATTTTTGTGTGATCTAACTGCTGAGAAAAATGCTCTCTAAGAGAAAGTTGAAAATCAAGAGCTGGAATTGATTGCCTTAAATTTCCAAATATCTAAAACTAAGGAAATGGTTACTAAATTAAATTCTAAAAATCTAAGATGTATGAGCCAATTGGAAAAGGTGGGTTACTTAGATGGAAAAGGAAAGAGAGAAGTTTCAAACATTTAAATTAAACTTGAAGAGAAATTGAAGGATTCTCAAAGGAACCTTATGTTTGCACTTTATGAAAACAAAGAGTTAGAAAGGGACCTAGTCCGTCTAAGAGAAGTGCTTAACAAGTTTCTTAAATGGACTGCATCTTCACAGATCCTTTCTAATTTAATCAGTTCAAGGTGAAAATAATAGTAAGAGTCTTGATTATCGAGGAGAATTACAACCTATGGGTTGTAGAATAAAAATCCTCACATTTCAAGGAACAAGGCTCATAGATCTTCATGTACTCAACGTGGAGGAAGAGATGAACACATAAAGGAAAATTGTCAAAGTTGAGTAGATAAAAAATGAGTGGTATCAAATATATTTAGGAGGAGAATTAACATCCAAAGGATTTTAAGACCTTGAGAAATGTAAAAAGGAATTCATTACCTATATGGACCTAGAAGGTTCTAATTACACAATTGTCTTCCTATTGGTAACTCAGGCTAAAATGGGTTCCCAAATCTAAAAATTTCCCTTTGGTCTAGGTTTGAAGAAAGGGAATTACAATCAGGATTTTTTCTATGATGATGTATGAGCATGGCTCAATTTTGGAAAAACCTGGCTATGTTCTTACTCAGGGACCTAATCCTTGGCTTATCTGAGTGAGGATACAAAGGTGGAATTCTTTGGATTAAATAAAGAGGGGTGGTGTTACTAAAGATGAGAAGCAAAAGAATGAAGAATTCAGATGAGAATGGTGATGATTCAAAGTGCCAATCATTAAAATTATCTTAAGTAGAGGATCAATAAAAAGGGTGTGCAAAGGGAAAAGACTAAAGTGGAATCAATCCAATCAATTTGACCTATCATATGATTTAGTGTTTTCACTCAAAATTGGATATGTTTAGGAGATAGGTATCCTTGATAAAGTAAGTGTAGTTTGGTCTAACTTAGTCTCATACCCTTGCAGGTATACACCCATGGGGATAACTTTGGGAGAATTCAATTGAAGCAAACATAAGTTGAGAATTCACTCAATAAAAAGAGGGATCTGGTCCTATCTCTCAGGTAAGTACCATTACAGGATGCTTCAAAAATCTTAAAATATTGTCTGAAAGTCCATGTGTTTTCTCATCTTTGTGTATAAGCCGTCAACTTTTATAAAAACTGAAGAGTCGTAATTATTAGATTAGATATGTCATTTCAGAAGGAATATCTTTCAATGACAATAATATCTTCTTTAAACTTAATAAATCAAATTGTTTCACATTCTTATTCAATTGATTTATTTATCTTCCTAAATTGATCATCTACTGTGAACCAAATAGGTCCCTTACCCTTCTTATTTTTTTTCAAAATCAAATGGCTGATTTTTCTAATTCCACAATCCCAGCGAAGCACTTTGAATTAGTTAAATTAAGCTTCCAACAAAAACCTAAGCTAACTCCTTCTTCCTCAGAAAAATAAAAAATAAGTAAATATATCAGTTCCCACAGAATTCTCCTCTAGTTCAAAAATTTGTAGTCATCCATTCCTGGTAGATAATTAAAGTCAAAGTCTTGGCTCTCACATTGACCGAAAATTTTCTAAACCAAAAATTCATTCTCTCTTAGAAGCTTTAAAACCATCTGTGCCTTATCAATAATTAATAAGGAAGACCGGGCTAAAGGTAACTACTTTTTGCTCACCCGGTGAAAGGCATAGTAGGTAAAAAAGCTATTGGTTGCTTTATTTCCTTACCTTGGGTAGGTTGAAAAAGCTACAGATGAAGAATAGTTTTCTTTTCTCTTGCAACCTTCCATGCCAAGGAGGGTTGAAGGATTGATCCTAATAGCCTTTCACGAGGCGTGTAGCATTCTTATAGCCGTTACGAAAGCTCCCGAACAGAAAGAGGTCTTTGCTGCTTGACTGCGTGAAATCTCAAAACTCTATTTTGACAAATGAACCCAACAAAGATGATTTTTTTAAAATCCCACAAGTTCCTAGTTCTCCTACTTCCTCAAATTTAAACCTTATTTCTGCTCAATTGTTTGGTGAAGAAATACTTGTTGAAAGAGTTGATATTTCTTATATGAGAACTGGGTGGATAAGAACTTAATTTTGCTTGCACATGACATCTCAGTTAGCAAAGAAGAACAAGTAACAAGCGAAATAAATAAAGTAGATAAAGGATATGGAGTTTTATCACCCAAATAAGGGGGGTGAGGAGGTTGAGGATAAACTACTCTTGAGATGGACTGTATAAAGACAAAGAGAAAGTAGAGGCAAGAAAGATGTTGTTAAGGTTGGATAGAAAAAAGATATTGCCATAGATGTTACTGAAGAAATTGAGAAAAGAAAGATGAAAGTTCATATTACTAGAAGGACCAGGTCCTCCAATTCAAAATATAGTAGTTCTGCTTAGATGAGGCAGAAATATTTAACAGTAAAAAGAAAGGAAGTTTCTAAGGGACCTGGTCCTAAGAGAGAAGAAAATATTGGTAGAGAAGTGACTATTAGTCCTAAGAGAAGCAAACAGGAGAAAAGAGAAAAGGATGTGGCTAGAAAACAAAGAAATAAAATACTAAAAATTTAGAGTACTATCAGGAAGATTTGTTGATCACAAAAAGTATGGGAAACCTGGGATGATTAAATTTGTTGAATATGTCAGGAATCAAGGTTGGCTACACTTGTCTTAAAAATTAGCCCCCATGGTTTTTGAGAATGAAGTCAGAGAATTTTACTATACCATGGAATTCGTAGAAGATGGGCTAAGCTTATCTACCCAGGTTCAATGAAATCCTATCTATTTGGATGAAGAAGCAATAGGAAAAATCTTGGATGTACCAGTTATTAGAGTTAGGAGTATTGTAAAGCAACTGCCCACCATTGAGTTTATGATCAATGCCTCTAAGGTGGATGGAACATCTATAGCAACTGTGAAAAAGAGATTCCTAACATAAGAGTTTTATCTTGTATTTGAATTTATCAACAGATTCCTACTTCCAAGATCTGGGAAAACTATCATTGCATCTGGAGCTAATCTGTTCTTGATAGAATACTTGAGTAGTTTTGAATTAATCAGCCTACCCGCTCTTATCATTGAACATATGAAGAAAGTAATTCTTGAGAAAGAAGGGAGACATATAATTCCCTATGGGAATTGTTGAACAAGGTCTTTAATAATTTTGGAGTAGTTGGGACTTGAGGAATTCCTGGAATAGCCAAACAAAAGTTCACTGTAACTACTTTGGTAGAAAATGAGTGCATAAAAAAGAAAAATAGGAATTGTGTCCTAAGTATTTGAACTTTTGGCTACTCAGGAAATCTTAGGCAAAGAAATGGAGAAAGTGAAGATCAAATTATATGCAAAAGATGCTGAGATAATGCACGTAATGTTCAAAAATTAGAAGCTAGCTTCTAAGGGATCAGGTGTTTCTGAAGCACTGATATCAGAAAATATAGAACTCTATTTGAAGATAGAAAAATTGACTGGTGAAGTGAATGAATTGAATGAAGAAGTAAAGAAGCTCACTAAGCAGTTGATGGATGCCCATGCTGCTGAAAATACTAGAATAGAAATGTTAAGTCCCTTCCCCCAAGCCTCCTTCCTCTTTAGACTTACTATCCCTATCATCTTACTCAACCCTGTGCCTGTTCCACTCCTTATTATCATGTGGCTTTTAAGGGAAATTATTTTTGTTGATCATTTTAATATACCGAATTGGCACTTAACTGCTTAACAATGAATGAATTCTGATCTCTGTGCTTGCACTACTCTCTGTTTCAAAATTATTCTTCAAATTAGTGTTGTCCCAGTAGCCATGAGTTAACTAATTTGTGAGTAATTGTGGCCATGAGTTAACTAATTTGTGCTTAATTTACTCTTGGTTTACTATCTTTACTTTTTAATGATGTCAAAAGGGAGAATACTAAGTACATATAGTAGGGGAGTAGGTACCAAATGTTCCAGGTGAATGTGAATGGCATACTGATAGGGGAAGTAAGTGATGTGCTAAGTGAATGATAAGGCACAGTGATAGGGGGAAACAAGAAGTTTTTGTTGTAAATGACAACAAAGGACCAGGTCCCAATGTTGCATGATGGTGATGGAGAAAGCATAATTATAGGGGAACATTCATCTTCAGGTGGTATTCACACTGATTAAATGTGATGAATGTTCATTGATGCTCAAAACTGATAGTTGGTTTGTCATTAACAAAAAAGGGTAAAATTTCTATATGTAGTTTTTTTGTTTGTTGAGAGAGGTTCTTAGGTTGATTTGCCTAAGCTTGTGACTGATTAGAGTTAATCAGTAGAGAAAGTTCTTGGTAGAGTTTCCAAGATGAGCTTCTAGCAGAGTTGCTACTAGATAAAGGAACCTAGATTTAGGCTAAAATATAGACTGTAATCAAGAGATTGATTATAGTGGATTTCTTGAGGTTCTTGTGAGGGCATGTCGAGGGTTTTCCCTTCTCGGGTTTCCACGTAAAAAATCCTGTGTTTTTACTTTCTTATACTGCCTTTATTTCTCCAGCACCTTATAGTTTCTTTACTATTCTATCGCTTGTGATTGACTTTGTGGGACCTAGTCCCTCACTATATGGTCCAACCCCCAATGGTTCAAACACAATGCAATAGAATAGGTAAGTAAGTCAAACCACTTAACTATTCCACAATTCAAAACCATTTACACAAGTGGATTGAGGAAATACAATTGTTCAAAACCAATTTACAAGTTCAAAACATCAATTTAGGGGATTACCTTGACCCCCATTCCAATTCCCACACCCATGTACCTCATTAGTTCAAAAACATTCAATTCAAAGCATGGACAACTCATGAAAACCATGGGAAAACCATTCAAGGATCAACCATTCCAAAACCCTCAACCTATGTCAAAACCCAAATTCAAATCCATATAATTAAAACATTTAAAACAAATGTTTTTCACAAAATAAGATTTAGGGAAGAGTAACATTCCTGAAAGGATTACAATTTTGAAGGCAATTTTCCCTTAGAAATTCTTGACAATAAACCATGAGAAAACCCTAATGCTCTTGCTTGAGAGAATTTATGAGAAGATAAAAGTTATTTTAGTGTGTTATGTATATGAATAGGATCCCAATAAGGTTTTAGAGTCATGGGGTCACATTTGGGGAAAATGGAAAAATGTCCAAAGTGCCCTTAATAAAATACTAAAAAATTGTCGCCCAGGCGTTATGGGTGACCCTACGACTCATAGGGTCACCTTACAACTCGTGAACTCCAATCATAGTTAGGACATCACCCATGGGCACCTATACTGGTATGGATATGGGTCATACCATACGACTCATAGTCAGACATTACAACTAGTTTTATCAAATCGCAGGCCAGACAGAACATTTGGGCATCACACTAGTTTCACTATGGATGGGACTATTTAACTAGAATAGAGTCTTTACAACTTGTTAGGATCCAATCATAATCATAACAAAAATTTTGCCAATCCACACTGGTCAGGCTATAATTAGGGTCCTATAACCCGTACTGACACCCTACGACTCATAGGTTGAGTCATAATCTTGGCAGTAAGCTCATAGGTCAAGATATTTTCAAGGGATAAAATTTGGGGGGTTTCACATCACTTGAATATTAGGAAGGTGGATATCCCTAAGACTACTTTCCAAACTTTATATGGTCATTATGAATTTTTGGCTATGTCTTTAAAGTTGACTAATGCTCTGACTGCATTTACGGATCTTATGAAATGGGTATTCAGGCAGTTCGTGGATTTTTTCATAATAGTGTTTATTAATGATATTTTGGTATATTCTAAGAGTTAGAAGGATTATACCAAATATCTTCGAGTAGTGATGCAGACTCTTAAGTATCAATGATTGTATGATAAGTTTTAAAAGTATGATTTTTGGTTGAATGTTGTGACCTTTATGGGTCATGTTGTTTCTAGTCAGGGGACCATGGTAGATCCACAAAAAGTTAAGGCAGTTAAGAAGTGGCCTAAACCCATAACTCCAACCGACATTAGGATCTTCTTAGGTTTTGCTAGGTATTATAAGAGGTTTATGGAGAACTTCTGTACTATTACTGCTCTATTGAGTAAGTTGACTCAGAAAAAGGTAAAGTTTTTGTGGTCCAATTTCTATGAGGATAGTTTTGCGAAGTTAAAAGATAAGTTGACTTCTGCGCCAGTGTTGACCCCCTATCTGAGGGTACTGATGTTTTTGTGGTTTACTGTGATGCGTGTCAACATGGTAGGGTGGTGGTGTATGCTTTTAGGCTCGTACCTACACAATATGAGTGGTATGGTGATTCGTATGATCACCAGAAGACTCAACTCACAATATTTTGCAAGGACCAGAACCTAAGGTGTTTCAATTCTCCCTCAATTGGATCATTCATTCTCGAATGATAGGACAAGGCAGTACAAGCATGATTAAACCCCCAAACTTCTCTACCCTTAACTTTAACCAAGCCAGAAAACAAAGATACTAAGGAAGTGAATCTTTCCTTTAACAAAGTTAGAAAAGAAAGACGTTATGAAGAACACATACCTTCCGTATGAATTTCAAGTGAAGAAAATAATAATAGATATTGAACTTCATGTCCTCTTTAGCTTCCCATGTAGCCTCTTCCACCTTGTGGTTAATCCATAGAACCTTTACCAAGGCCATATACTTGGTCCATAATCGATAAACCTGATGATCCAAGATCTCAACTAAGATCTCTTTATGAGATAGGGTATCTGAAATACCAATATCCTTTATAGGCACAATTTGCAATGGATCACCAATACACTTTCTTAACCTAGAGACATGGAACACCGAATGAATGGAGCTTAAACTAGAAGGCAACTCCGACTCATACTCTACATTGCCAACCCTCCTCAAAATCATATTAGGACCCACATATCGAGGACTGAGCTTCCCCTTCTTCCCAAATCGCATCATTCCCTTTATGGGAGATACCTTCAAGAGAACCCTATCTCTAATCTTAATCCAAAAACCTTCACCTCATGTCTGTATAGGACTTTTGGAGACTCTGGGCAGCCTTAAGACTATCCAAAATCACCTTCACTTTCTCCATAGCTTAGTGAACCAAATTTGGTCCAAACATATCCGCCTCACTAAGCTCGAACCACCCAATAGGAGACCTACACCTCATACCATACAATGCTTTAAATGGAGCCACCCTAATGCTAGAGTGGTATCTATTATTTAAGCAAACTCTACAAGAGGCAAGTGCTCAACCCAACTACCACCATAGTCAATCATGTAAGCTTGAAACATATCCTCCAATGTCTGAATAGTCTTTTATGCTTGCCCATCCAACTGCGAGAGAAAAGTTGTACTCAGACTCGCCTTAATCCCCAACCTTTTTTGAGATGATCACCAAAAGTGAGATGAAAACTACGTACGACAATCGAATATGATCGAAATAGGTAACCCATGGAACTTCACACCCTCTTGGAGCTACAACCTTGTATAATCCCCAGTCGAGAAGTTAGTCCTTTTGGCAAAAAGTAAAATGACTTTATCATCCTATCCATGATGATCCAAACCAAATCAAATTGATTCTGAGATAGAGGGAGACCGGTAACAAAATCCATGTTGATCACTTTCCACTTCCATTCAAGCAGCTTAATTTCTTGATACAAATCTCTGGACCTCATATGCTCAACTTTCACTTGTTGGCACACCATGTACTTGGCTACAAAATTAGCCACATCCCTCTTCGTGTTGTTCCACAAATACATCTCCTTGAGGTCATGATATATTTTTATCAAACCAGGATGCAAAATATAGTGTGACTCATGCGCCTCATCCAAGATCCTCTCTCGTAAGCTATCTACATTAGGAACACATAACCTTCTTTGGTACTGCAAGGTACCATCACCACTAATCTCAAAGGCTATAACCTAATATCTACCTACATTATCCTTGATCCTCATCAAGAAAGGATATAACATCTGATTCTCCTTAATTTCAGCACCAAGTGATGACCGCTTCACTTCTTGCACAAACACACTACCATTCTCGGAGTCCATGAGGCAAACTCCATGGTTGGCTAAACAGTGAATGTCCTTTACTAACTCTCGCTTTTCCTCATGCACACAGGTCAAACTCCTCATGGATAACCTATTAAGAGCATCAGCAATTACATTAGTTTTACCTGGATGGTACTAAAGACTTATGTCATAATCCTTGAGAAGCTCAATCCATCCTTTATCTAAGGTTAAGCTCTTTCTAAGTAAACATATATTGCATGCTCTTATGATCATAAAAGATATCAAGATGTACTTCATACAAATAGTGATGTTTTTTAATGCAAACACCATAGCTAATAATTCCAAGTCATGAGTTAGAAAATTCCTCTCATGCACCTTTAACTGTCTAGAAGCATAAGCTATCACCTTTCTATGTTGTATCAGAACACAACCAAGTCCCACACGGGATGCATCACAGTATTCCAGAAACCCATCAGTACCTTCTGGAAAAGTCAGAACTGGAGTTGGAGTTAGCTTATCCTTCAGCTTCTCAAAACTCCCCTAACATGCATTAGACCACAAGAACTTTACCTTCTTCTGAGTCAACTTAGTTAATGGGCTAGTTATATTAAAAAACACTCCACAAACCTCCCATACTAACCAACTAAACCAAAGAAGCTCCAAGTATCGGTTGGAGTCGTGGATCTAGCACACTTCTTCAGCACTACAACTTTCTGCGGATCCACCATGATCCCTTCACTAGAAATGATATGACCTTGAAAAGTGACAGCATTCAACCAGAATTCACATTTCAAAAATTTGGCATAGAACTACTACTCTTTTAAGATCTGCAACACAATATGGAGGTGAGTCGCACAATCCACCTTACTTTTAGATTACACCAAAATTTCATCTATAAAAATAATGACAAACAGATTAAAAAACTGATGAAATATTCTATTCATTAGATCCATGAATGTCGTAGGGGCATTGGTCAACCCGAAAGACATAACTAGAAACTCAAAGTTCCCATACCGGGTACAAAAAGTTGTCTAAGGATGTCCACCTCCCAAATCTTCAACTAGTGATACCCAGATCAAAGAACAATCTTGGAGAAGAACTTAGCATGTTGCAACTAATCAAAAAAACCATATATCCTTGGATGAGGATACTTATTCTTTACTATTTACCTTATTCAACTGCTGGTAAGCAATGCACATTCGAAGTGAACCATCCTTCATATGCACTAATAACACTGGTGTACCCCATAGGGACACAGTAGAACGAAGCAAAACACTTATTTAAGATATCCTTGAGTTGCTCTTTTATCTCCTTCAACTCAGCTGGAGCCATTCGATATGGGGGAGATAGAAATGGAATGAGTGTCCAGAACAAGATTAATCCCAAACTTAATCTCCCTGTCAGGTGGAACACCAGGAAGGTCATCAAGAAAGACCTTGAGAAATTCATTCACCACAGGGATGGAATATAAGAAAGGACCATCCGAGTTAGAATCTTTAACCCAAACCAGATGATAGAGACACATCTTGGAGATTAATCACCAAGTTCTAAGATATGATATGAACTTCCTCTTGGGATCTTGGGAACCACCCTTTCACTCAATAATTGTCTCATTAAGGAATTTGAATACAACCTTACAGGTCCGATAGTTTAGAGAAGCATAGAACGAGTGAAACTAATCCATCCCCAGTATGACATCAAAATCCACTTTTTATAATTCAAATAGATCCACAAAGTTTCTTTACTACCAATAGATACCACACTCTCCTTATAGACTCTTCTAGCAATTGCAGAGTCACCTATCGGGGTAGAAATAGAAAAGGGATCTGAAGTAACCTCGGGCCCAAAACCAAAATGCACAGCCAAATGGGGTCACATAAGAAATAGGACCCCAGATCAAGTAAATAGTACATATCATGAGAAAAGAGTTTCAACGTACCAATCACGACATCTGGAAATACCTCAGAATCTTGTCAGGTAGTGAGAGCATAGAGATGGTTTTGACCAGTGCCAAAACTAGATAGTTCACACTTTGGTGTCAGAGTTGATGATGAAGCAACTGAACATTGTTCACACCCAAAGAAACCTTACCAACAAGACAGTTTCTGATCTTATGTCGTAGCTGACCATAGTTGAAGCACCTGTCCCTCCCCTCATCATAGATAACCTAATATAACCTACCATAAAATCTATAGAGAGAATATGATGGAGTTAACTAGGCCCCACTAGCTTGAGATTTGGCTCCCTATGCCCTAGAGTTTTCACCACCAAGGAAATGCCTGTCACCCAACCACTTTGGGTAGGGAGCACTAGTAATCGAGTAAGACCTAGAGTTTCCCCACTCCTTCTTAGGGCACTTACTACTATCCCTTCCACTCTGTTGTTATCCACCACCCTAATCAGAGAACCTAAACTTTTTGCCCTGTCTCTCCCTTGTCTCATCCTACTTTCTCTTCCTCTACCTATTGCATGTACATAACCAACCTAGAGATATATATCTCTTTGATTAAAAAGGTAGCCTTACTCTCTAATATTAACTTTTTGGACAACCCAAAAGTGAACATCCTCATCCTAGACCTTATTCTACAAACCATCTCTAGAGCATATCAAGATAACTGGTAAAACTTCAAGGCATACACCTTGACAGACATCTTACCTTGCTTCAAATTAAAAAAACTCTTCCATCTTTTCTTTCCTTAACTCATGAGGAAAAGAGTGGTCCAGGAAAGTATAAGAAAAATCCTCCCACAGATATGACTCAACATCGTCACCCCTTGCCTAATCCTATTCCTCGTACCATTGGTACACCACATCTTTCAGCTGGTAGGCGGTAAAATCCATGCCCTCTACATTCGTTGCATTCATAACATGAAAGATCTTTTTTATATCATCTAGAAAATCTTTAGGATCCTCCTTCACCTTAACACCAGTAAAGGTCGGAGGGTTCAATCTCATAAATTGACCAATCCTTATGGCCTCAGAAGATGGAGTACCAGGAATACAATGCTCAAACTGAGAAGCTATAAACTGTGCAAACATATGAATAGACTGATAAAAAACTTAGTGTTCATCACTTCAGCCTGAGGATTTGGAGATGGACTAAAGGGAATGGGTGGAACTCTAGAACAATCTAGAACTGGACCCCTGGATCGAGTATGGAACCCATAAGTAGAATAGGTCCCATCAATATTGTCCTCAGGTTAGACAAAAGAGCTTTTGTGAGCCTCGAATCATCAAGGAGGCATGATCTAAAACCGAACAAATAGGGATTAGAAAAGAATTTAGGACCTTAGACTCTACAACTTGAAAATAGAACACAAGAAAAGAAAACATTCCTAAATTTCTTACAGCCTCTCTCTTATCAGTGTAGCGCGCTACACACCCTTAAAAGAGACTCTACTCAACATGACTTTGTGAACTCCCAAGTGACTATGAACCTAGGGCTCTAATATCAATCTGACACGACCTGAACTAGGGCCTAGTCATATCGAGTGCCTCAAGTCTAATCAGGATCAGAGACAACCCCCAATAACATCCTATGTCGGGTGAATTTTGAACATATAACAATATAGAACAATAAAAATCAAAGGTAATAAAATCCATAGCCATAACCAACCATCAATCTAATCGGTGTCAACCCTAATACCAATACCAATGCCAAGGATGACAACAATATCGATACCGCCTATGCCCATAGTAGTCACACAAAGCCTCTAACCAAAAATAAAGAACATTTGGTCGGGATATACCCCCAACCATAGCCAAAACCAAAATCCAAGAAATAACCAAAGTATGAAAAGAAATCCATAGCTTGAAATAGAGTATTCCAGAGTATAGAATCTTACCACTTTGAGGAGAAGCAGTAGTATAGTCAGTTTCTACATCACATGGGGATACATCTCCCATAGAAGGGTTAGCAGGTAAATGCTAGTATGTATTCAGGAGTAAGGATTAAATAATGTCATTATTCAAAAACAAAGTAAATAGTTATGTACAACCACATACATACATATATATACCATGCCGAGAAAGGGAAATGAGTTTAGCATGCATTTAAAACCTTAACCTGGGTTGTGTAACTTGATCATCCTAGAACCACCCATAGGCTATATGGGTCCAGTGTTACCCCTTGAATGGGTTGTGTGCATTGCTGCACGAACCATAGATATCATAGGGGCCGAGGATTCCCGTGTACCCTTCACCCTCCATGATACATATATATAAGTATAAATTATGGGATTCCTGTGTACCCCACAAATATATGGTAACCATGACCAACCCTTATGTCGGCAAACATGAGTTTCCAGTGTCTGTCCATTGGACTTACACCTTCACAGTTAGCTATCATAACTCTCTATTATTGCCTAATTAAAACCTTTAGCACATAACCAAACCACCAATCCCAGAATTAATTACCAAGGCATTATGAAGTCGTATTGTTATACTGACTATAGCTTGCAAACAATATCATTAGCTAATATTTAAGGGATTCCCATGTACCCCGTAAGATTTCCAATCAGTCAAAACCATAGCTACCAAGGCCTTTCCAAATTGTTTAATTAAATCAAACCATTTAGGGTTCCATTACCATATTATGCAATGTAAGATTTACAATAAAAATCCAAACTATGTGTCCAAAACATTCTCATTGGCATTTTAACAAATATTTTGAGGGCATATAGTTTCTAAAACCAAAAGCAATAACCAATTAACCATTCCCATGCAACCACATGTTCGAACCAACATTAAAACATGAAAACCCATAAATAGAACATGAGAAAACATCATTCACCCACTAGTAACCAAAACCGTCAACATATATTAAAAACCAACACAATAATAATGCCATTAAAACCATTAAGTAACACATGATTTTAGTTTCAACTAATAATGAGGGAGGATTAACATGCCTTAGACAATAGGGAAGATGGAGACAAACCACCCTTAAAATACTAAATTGACCACCATGAAGAAACCCTATCCTTTTCTTGAACTAAGATCTTTGAGAGAGATTTTAGTGTGTTCAATTTAAGAATAGTAGGTTAATGAAGTCCCAAGAGTTTTTTAAGTCATGGAGTCAAAAGAAGTTAAGAGGAGAAATGTCTAGAATACCCCCAACTTAAAATGTAAAAATTCCCGTAGGTGGGTACGGTTTGGACCCCTCACCCATACCTATAACATACAAGTAGTACCTTTCACTCGTACCTTGATCATAAAGTTAGACATCACATTCAGTCATACATATGACTCCTTAGCCTAACTCATACCATACCCTATACCTAGTACCCTTCAAGTCATATCCTAAGCAGAAACATCTAGGCTAAACACTGGACAACATATGGTTGGACCCTACCTCTCGATCATGCACATATGACTCGTATAAAGTCTCCTCGTACCAAGAACAAAACTTGGCCAAAATCACAAAGACCAGGGTCCCTAGACCCATACCCACACTATACAAGTAGTATGGTGAGTCGTATGATCAACAAAAGACTCAAACTCATAAAATTTTGCAAGGACCAGAACCTATGGTGTTTCAAATTTATACTTTATATACAATACCAGTGTGATAATGCTTAACTTATACGTTAATTTAAGTTTAATACGATTGTTGTCAATATATTTACCCAACTTTTGTGTTAGGGTCGAATCCATGAGGAATAATGTGAGTTTCTATCAAATTAGTTTAGAACAATGAATACTTGCTAAATTCAAACCTAGAGTACAAAAAGATAAAAATAGGGGGTTTGAAAGATATCACAACTAATATTTCTTTTTTAGGTTTTCAAGTATTAATTTAGGGATACGAACAATTAAAGTCTAATCAATTAAGCACGGATCTTGGGATTATGCTTTCCTAGGGGAAACTTATGCATGGGCTTGTGATAACTTAATGCAACTTCTAAATGTTGGTGATGTGGTAGGCTAGGTTGGAAATCCTTGAGGCTAGTTTATCAACAAAACCTCAAGGGTATAACTCATTCGAGTACCTAATGAGTGCTTCAACAAAAACTACCTAATACCTCAATTAGATACCCTTATTTCTAGGATGGTGTCCTAAGTATAGTCACTTCATAATCACCCTTATGTCAAGATAGTGAAAATTAGAAAACTAAACTCAATAATTGTATACTATTGCCTTGGTTCTCATATCACTCTTTCAAGGATGATTTGAGCTTTCAAGAGTTTGGATTTTCATCCATCAAACTCATTTGGGTATTTGGGCTTTCACCCATAAATTCCAACCAATTTACTCAAGCAATAGTATAACCAAAGATCACAAACTAGTAAATGCAAAAGAAATCACACCCCACACATATTTACACCCTAATCTAGTATAATTCCAAGAGGAAAAACTAGCTACATACACAATTAGTAAGCAAGATATACCCAATAACCTTTATTGATTAGATCTATGAAAGACTAAGTGAATGTTACTTCTAACTTTGAATATCCATAAATATTCAATGGGAGTTAGCTAATCCTTCAGTTGGAAGCCACTCTAATGAAATCTTCATCCAAAATTAATATAATATTTTATTCTCCATGTATAAAGGCTAAGAGCTAGAACAATGTTCAATAATTTGGAATTGTAGAATGTATGATGGAATGATAGGGGTTGAGTCTTCTTTAGGGAAAATTTGGGAATAGCTGTGTGCATTTAAATCTTTGCCCTTGGGCAAATTTTCCACCAGGCTACGATCGCACTTGTTTTTCTTCAATTGCACCTACCACCATCGCGGAAATGCCACACGATCGTAATATCTTGACTATCTTTTATGACTATGACCACGATTGTGATAACTGAGGCCATGTTCTACTCCAGGTATTCAGTTGTACTTCTTTTCTCCCTTTTGTTCCTTTTTTACTCTAATCCACATATTTCCATCTTATCATTTTGGTGCATGCAAAATGTGAATATTAGTGAATTTAATCACAAATTATGTCTCACTTACTCATTCAAAGAATTGTAATATGCACGAATGTGAAGTATAATTGGGTGGTAGATTCACCACTTATCAACACCCGCAACTTAAAGCTTTGCTTCTACTCAAGCAACACTACCTCTTAACATGAGTCAATTCATATTTATGCCAAAAATAGATGACCCCATGATCACATTGACTTTAAGCTTAGTCACCACCATAAGTAGTTTTTTCCAAAAGGGACAAGCTATTTTCACTTCACCCTTCCACATAAAAAACCAATATCTAAGGATGCAAAAGACATCAATAGGCAACAATGCAACAACAACCAATACTCAAGAAGTGACTCACTTTTGACCATCACTAAGCTCCTTTTGCCTCATTTGTTGGAAGGTGAAAAAATCACCCACCTCAACTTATTCCCATGCCTCCTTCCATGAAGATAAATTTTACACACCAAACTACCAAGTATACAACAAGGAATTTTAAGTGAAAAATACACTCCCTCATAAGAACTCTCTATGTTAACAAGTGTTATACCATAGGCTTGCCTCTATTTTCAATCGTCACTACAATGAAAGCAAATGGTTAGAGATATCAAAGGTATTATTGAGCTTGTAATATAGGTTCGGGTTAGGGTAGGATTTCATTTAGTAATAACACGGTTACACCCTCATTGAAAATCTACATCACACTATTTGATCATTTCTTTGACTGTGGGCCACTTCCCTTTGTTTTCATTTTTTTGATTACACAAGCACCTACTATTTCTTCCTTGTTTTACCCATTTTCTTTCATTTCTTTTTCTTGCAAATTTCATCCAATTCCTTTCTTTGTTGGGTCCTTTCTTTATCTTATTGATTTGTTTCAATGTTTAAGAACATAGGCATTCACAAACACTTTGTGGCCTAAAGTTTCTTTCTTCAATCTTCACCACCCCCAACTTAGGATTTTAGCCTCTAGTTGCATTTCTAAGTTTAAGGAGAGTATGGTTCAAAAGACGGATAAAATTTGAATGGCTCATGGTTTGTAAAGTGTTTGCTAAAGAAAGGGGTAAAGGCTCAAAGTGGATGACTAGGGATAATATTTACGCACGGGTAGGCTTTTTAGGCTAAAGTGAACTTCCAAAAGTCATAAAGATGGTCTAAGATCATTTATCCAACCAAATACATTCAAAATTAGACTGGAGAGATGAATGGGGCAAGTTCGAGATGACACAAGTATACATGAGATTTAATCAAACAACTCACCATACATGGAATGTAAACTCTCCAAGGAGACTTAATTTTCCCCTCAAATAAGTGACAAACATAGAGTATGTATCAATATGTACAAGCCAAAGATTTTGCAGTAACAAAAAGAGAAAAAGTTTTGTTATGAAGTTGCTCATATCCATGCCCTTGATTTGTGAAAAAAAAAAATTTGGACGAAGGGGGTTATTTGTTTTGCATCTACACCCCGCATAATTTGCTAACTTATGACAACAATCCAAACCTTTGTCTTGATATTTGGATCAATATGGGCAAACCAACCATATGGCTACTCAAACTTCGCCAATGGCATGAGCGTAGTCTCAAATTCGCAATGCTATAGGTACTCAGACTTTCCTTGTATTTATGACCTTGATGCCATGAGTACTCAGAATTCCCCTGCATCTAAACTCAAAACCCAATCACGATGCTTTCCCCTTAAGAACATCATCATGAAATCTATCATAGGGAAAAGCTCATCATGCATCACCATAATCAAAATAAAACTAAGTAAAACAAAAATCTAAAAATCAAAATAATATGACTAATCCATGAAAATATGGGCACCATTAGAGTGCCACAAGTGTATAAATCCAAAAAAAATCATCCACAATGTCATCAAATTAATACCAAAAACACCTAGAAATATATCAAACAGTACAAATATAGGGACAATCACCCCCAACTGAAAAGCTAGTTGTGTCCCCACTGCATAAACAACAAGACAAAAGAATATGGTGCTTCCTAAATCAGCCTCAGGAAGCAGTCTCTCTGGCAGACTTTGCATCATCTCTACCAGCATTATCCTCAAACCACTCAGCAGGTGCCTCGTCATCACTCTCAAATCTGGGAGAAAGTAGCTTGTCATGAGGTTTTAGGACCTTTCACAAGCCCTTTACCCCCTTCTATATCTTATTGAAAATTTTATCTCTCTTCTTCTCCCTCTTTTTCATCTTCTCATTGGAGTCCCAAAGATCCCTGTGAGACTATTCCAATGCTGAGTATGCCCTCTCAAGTCTAGAAATTGTGGCTTCTTACTTTTCCTACTCCTTCTTATACTTCTCACAGTCCTCAAGGGACACATACGAGTGACACCTGGTGGATGACTCTCCTAGCCCTTGAGGCAAATATGATACTAGCTCATTGATAGACCTGATATCAATACCAATGTTTTCTAGAGGCACAGGGGCGGATGGTCTTCAAAATTCGAGCTCCTAAGTTATTGACTTGCCCAAGTCAATTGTTCTCTTTTTTTTTGGCTAGGTACACCATTGCCCCTGATTTTGAGAGGAGTGATGAGGGGGCTTGGTTTCACCTTAGTATCTATGGGATACTCCTCTACCTTGGCCCTCCTACACAACTCAGTAATAAGAGAAGGATTGGGAAGACGTGTACCACCCTAAATCTTTAAATACCTCCATTCTTCAAGTACAATTTGGCCCATATTTAGAGAAATAATTGACATCATATTGGCTACCATTTGAGTTCGCAAATCAGTGATCGAAGTCATATATTTACAAAGGAAAACTCTGATGCATATAATGTTTAACCAAATTTTGGCCTTTACTGTGAAGTCGTGCATAGAGATCCCTCTTTTGGGGGTAGCCCTGGAAACCTCTTTGCCGAGGCATAGAATGTTAGACATCCAGGTCCCTGGCTCACAATTGCTTTCTTAAAAGTCATCCATATCTACATCTAGGAGAACATATATTTTGTTTACCAATGCAACTCCAAAGATCACCTCCTTTTTCTTGATCATCATTACTAAGTTTGAGAGAGAGTGCACTGAGATTTACATAGAACTCCCTTACCCAGTGATCATTTCATAGGGGTCCAGGGCAAATCATATTCACCCGATAGCAGCAAGCATGTTAAAGAATTCTAGAAATTTTTCAGGAACCCTATTCATGAAGATACCCTCTCTGAGAGTAGTTTAGTCCTTGGGAGGTTACTATAATACTAGTTTTGACATTCTAGAGCCATGAAACAAATGTAGTTGTAGTCTCCGATGTTAAGTACCTATAGCTAACATAATCTAAACTATAATTAGCACTTTCACGCCAAAACCATATTAGATTAATTAGTTAAACTCATGTGATAATGTTGTAATCGGTTTTTGAGTGAAAAATAGATATGGAAAAATTTTGGAGTTAGCTGAAAGCCGGTCTCAGTTATCTTAATCGCGAGCCTTTCACTGTGATTGCAGTTTTGTAGTCAGGGACCCTTGACCGCGATTTCAGTTCTGTGATCGTGGTACTAAAACTACAATCATGGTAACTCAGACCATTTTTAACAGTTTCTTCATATCACCAAAACACAGTATTTTATCCCCAAAATAAGTCATAATTTATCATTTCTCATTATGCTCATGAAACTCAAGCCCTCAATGCTAGATTATTGCTCTCAAAACTCAAATGAACTAACATGGATTTCATTGGGGAATTTTATCAAACATATGGTGTACACATGAATTCTATCATTTATAGGCCTAAATTTGGGTAGTAAAGACTTCCCTATTAATGTGTACACCGACTACAACAGTTAACCACCATAATAACCACACATAAACATGGATTTGGCATTGAAAATACTATTTTAGGTCTTTTTTTAAAACTGTAATTCCAACCCTATAGCAATATCTAAACAAGGAAGTTTGGACCACTTACCATGTTATATGATTAGGATGATTTGAAATGCACTATGTGGACATTCAATAAATGCTTCAATCTTAGAGAATTGTTAGAGAATTTTAAAAAGAGGTGTGGGCGGGGGGAATAGGCAGTTCGATGGACTTTTAAACTGCATTAGCCACAATCGTAGTGAGATGCTCACGATCATAGATATGCGCAATCGCGATCATAGTGACACAGATCGTGATCGCAGAAACTGAGACCAATTTTTAAGTCCTCTACATTCCCTTGCTTAGTCAAAACATGATAATTTCACACTTTCCTTTTTCAAGTTCAATCAATAATCCTCTTAGCATCAATATTTCATGGATTATGCATGTAATAAAAAAAATTAAAATCTACTCTATCATGCATAAATGAAAGGATACTGGTCACTTTCATGGCATGGTGGGTTGCTTTCCATGTCTTATGGTAAGGCACCTCTCTTACTATTATTTGTTTTTCCACTTAAAAGATTTGAATCTCTATCCCAACTTTCGCTCACTATGAGTTAAGCAATTGAGGGTTGGAACATCAATAGGCCATTAGTTGAACATCATAAGTTGAGCTTCTTGGAATGGCCTTGGAGTGAAGGGTGATCGTGTGCTCATTAGGAATGTCAAACTCCAAAACATAAGGGTGGTGCTCCTTCTCCCCAAAATCTATTATTTTCTCGGGTGGATAGATTTTTAGCAAATCCACCGAGAATAATGTTGAAAAATAGTTCAAATAAGGTCCATCCCTTAATTTCGTAATTACATCCCTTTTGGAATTCTCACTCTGAGATGGGCTAGAGTCTTCATAAGAGATTTGCTTGGCTTTTTCTTTTGACTCTAGCACCATTTCATCATTTTTTACATCTTCTATAATATGTTGTTTGGTTGGTTGGGAAATCACCAAGGATTCTTTTCTACCAAGATCACATTGAACACATATCATGGGTTATATTCTTGGATAACCACATCTTGGGAAGTGGCCAAGGTGATGGTATTTACAAGATTTATTTTCTTTCCTATTTCCCCTATCTTGGCGATCTCATCCTTGCATGCCCCCATGGATTAATGTATGTCTTTCACAGTCTCCTCCATTGTAGTTACCTAATCCAAAATAGTTTGAAGCATTGCTTCAAAACTATTGGACTTGGCTTATTGTTCTTCCCTTATTGAATCATGATACCTGTCAAACTCATATGAAGAACTAGCAATTTGGTTAACATGATGGGGGGAGGAGGCATTTGGACAATCATTCCAATGTCCATCCCGACCACAGTATAAAGAACAACCATACACCCAATATGATAGATATGGTGATTCCTTCTCTCTATGAGGAGAATATCTCCACTCTTTTGGAAAATAGGGTTTGTCATAATATGGACACGGATCATCAAGATAGGACTTTCAATTACAAAAAATCATAGTAGTCCCGAGATGCCATAGAGAAAAGTGAATCAAAAGAAAAATCTACCTAACACAAGAAACAAAAGAAAATCACAAACACTTATTTACAAGATTAAATTTAAGTAAGCAAGCTAAAGTTCCAAACTAACTTAATACGCCAAATTATTTTCCAACAACAGCGCCATTTTTTTATAATTCTCATCAATTTAAGTGCAAGGAAGTTGTCGTCATATATTTATCCAACTTTTCAGTTGGTGTCAAATCCACGAGGAATAATGTGAGTGGCTATCAAATTAGCCCAGAATAATAGATACTTGCTAAATTCAAACCTAGAGTACAAGAAGATAAAAATGGGGGTTTTGTAAGATATCACAACTAATATTTCTTTTTGGGGTTTTCAATTATTAAATCGAGGCTACAAATAATTAAAGTCTAATCAATTTAGCACAGATCTTGGGATTATGCTTTCTTAGGGGCAACTTACGCATGGGCATGTGATGACTTGATGCAACTTCTAAAAGTTGGTGATATGGTAGGCTAGGTTGGAATCCTCTAGGCTAGTTTGTCAAAAAAACCTTAAAGGTGACACTCATTGACCCTTTCGAGTACCTAATGAGTTCTTTAACAAAAACCACCTAATATCTCAAATAGACACCCTTATTTCTAGGATGGTGTCTTAAGTATAGTCATTACATAATCACTCTTATGCCTAAGATTGTGAAAAATAGCAAACTAAACTCAATAATTGTCTACTATTTCCTTGTTTCACATATCCATCTTTCTAGGATGATGAGAGTTCCTATAGTTCACCCAAACCCCTCTTTCAAGGATGGTTTGAGCTTTCAAGAGCTTGGGATTTTCATCTATCAAACCCATTTGGGTATTTAGGACTTTCACCCATAAATCTCAACCAATTTACTCAAGCAATAGTATAACCAAACATCACAAACTAGTAAATTCACAAAAAAATCACATCCCATACATATTTACACCCTAATCTAGCATAATCCCAAGAGAAAAAACTAGTTATACCTAGAAATAGTAAGCAAGATATGTCCAATAACCTCCGTTAATTCGATCTATGAAAGACTAATTGAATGTTACTTCTAACTTTGAATATCCACAAATCTTCAATGAAAGTTAGCTAATCCTTTACTTGGAAGCCACTCTAATGTATTCTTCACCCAAAATTAATACAATACTTTCTTCTTCAGGTATAGAGGTTAGGAGCTAGAACAATGTTCAGTAATTTGGAACTGTAGAATATATGATGGAATGATAGGGTTTGAGTCTTTTGTAGGGAAAATTTAGGAACAGTTGTGTGCATTTACTTCTTTTCCCTTGGGCTAATTGTTCGCTAGGCTGCGATCGCATCTACCATAACTATGGGTAATTCCATGCAATTGCGGTATCTGAACCATCTTGACTAACTGTGACCTCAATTTGAGGATTGCAATTGTAATAACTGAGGCCATGTTCTGCTCTAAGTCTTCAGTTGCAACTCTTTACTCCCTTTTGTTCCCTTTTTAGCTCCAATCTATATCTTTCTATCTTATCATCTTAGTACCTACAAAATATGTATATTAGTGTATTCAGTCACAAATTACATCTCACTTATTCATTCAAATCATGGTAATGTGCACGAATGTGGCATATAATTGAGTGGTAGATTCACCACTCATCATAGGGGTAGATCAGGAAGCTTTAAGGTTATGGTTGTTTTCTTTTTCACTAACAGGAGATGCAATATTATGGCTAGGGAAGATTCCTAGAGGCTCAATCATGACTTAGAACAAGCTGCATAGACAGTTTTTGAATTGATTATTTCCTCCTGTCAGGATGCTTTAACAAAAACATGAGATTTATAACTTTCGGCAATTACCTACAGAGTCAATGTATAAAGTATGATTTCAGTTCAAAAAGTAGTTAAGCATGGTATCTCATCACTAGATTCCTGGATCAAACCTATTAAAAATATTCTATAGATCCATGAATATTAGCTCTGAGGCAATGGCAAACACTATAGAGAAGGTGCACTGATGCATCATCATTAGGATATAACCTAGGAAATGCTAGATAAAATCTTTGTTACAAATCGACAATAGCACACTCGGGAGGCTGATAGAGGAGTTAGTACATATACTATTAGAGCTAGGAGTAAATACAGAGCTAGTAATGATATGGTGGCACAAGAAGTAGCATAGATCAGAACTGATACTGGCCTGCTTACAAAATTATTTGCAGCAATGATTGCTGAAAAGGTGAATGCAGTCGGGGCATAAAAAACTACTTCCAAGGCTTATGAGTCTAATGCAGATGAGGAAATAAAGTATTTAAATTAAGAAGTGGTAGGTTTCTAAGCTAAAGGGCAAGAAAACCAAGGTCAGAACTACTATAGTGATAGGTATCGAGAAAAAAATAAGGAGCAAGATGGAGATTAGAGGCATAAAGATAATTATAAAGAGAAGAGTGATAGATATGTTCCACTAGGTAGCCGAGATACAAAGTCAAGAATTAAAAAAATGTTGTCAAAGTTAGTAAAAGGATAAGAAAGTCAAGAGAGTTGCATAAAAGAGATTAAGGAAGACATATCAAGGCTGAATCAAAAAGTTGAGTCTCATGCCACCGTAATTAAATAACTGGAGCTGTAGTTTGTCTAAATGTCTGCTATATTGAATCAATGAAATCCTGGCACTCTTCCTAGTAATACAGTGGAAAATTCAAATAATGATAGACATTTCTATTCTATTACCACTCAGAGTGATAAGACCACCATCGGCTCACCCATGACCACTGTGAGTGAACCAAAGAATAATAATGATCCTATTGATATTATGGAAGCATTTAAAGATAAAGTTGGAAAATCATCAGATATTGAGAGTAGTACTAAGAAAGATAAAAGTAAGGGAAAGGTTGATGAGCCTGTGTTGAAGACTATTCTGAGACCTCCCTCTCATTTTTCTTAGATGTTGAAAAGAAAGTAAAAAGAAATCAAATATCAAAAGTTCCTGTCTATGTTGAAGGGGCTACCAGTAAACATATCACTCATGGAGGTATTAGAGCAAATGCCCGGCAACACGAAATTTATAAAGATCCAGTCACTAGAAAGAAGACAATGAACTATGAGTTTGCAATAATGTTTATCACTGCAGTGCTATTGCCTCTAGATCATTGATAGAAAATAAAGAGGACCTAGGAGCCTTCACTGTTCCATATATCATCGGGTCATTCAAATTTGCTTAATCTTTGAGTGATCTAGGAGTCAATATTAATCTTATGTTATTGGTTGTGTTTAAATAGTTAGGGTTGGGAGTACTTAAACCGACACCGATGAGAATGTTGATGGCTGACTAGACTGTGAAAACTTAATTGGTATTCTTTTTAATTTGTTAGTAAAGGTTTTGTCCTTCATATTCCTAGTTGATTTCGTGATACTTTATTGTGAGGTGGACTTCCAAGTCCCTATCATCTTAGGCAGACCTTTACTTACTATGGGTAAGGCATTGGTCGCTATAGAGTTAGGACAAATAAGGTTCAGACTCAATGATGAATAGATAACATTCCATGTATGCTAGTTAATGCAGAAACCCAATGATATGAGAGTTGTGTCTGTAATAGTAATTATTCCAATTAAAAAGAGGTTGGGTGTTAAAGCATTAGCAACGGTGATTATAAATTTTGACAGTGATAGAATTATAGAGTGTGATGAGATGGTACATGCTCTATATGGGAGAGGTTCTTATACTTATGCTTCAAGAATCTTGATTTGGATTTGAAGAGCAGAACCACTCCTTTCGCTCATCCGTCAATTTAGAAACTGATTTGGATTTGAAGAACAAAACCACTCTCCCCGCTCACCCGTCGATTGAGAATCCACTAGTCTTAGAGTTGAAGGCCCTCCTATCACACTTGTGCAATGCATTTCTAGGGGCCGACAATACTTTTCCAGTGATTATTATAACTGATTTTATGGATTCCGGTGTAGAATTATTATTTTCAGTGTTATAATAGGATCAAGAGAGTTATAGAATGGATGATTGCTGATATTGTAAGTATTCCACCAGGTATCTATACTCACAAAATCCAACTAGAACTGTACTATAACCTATTATAGAGTACCAGTGATGACTAAACCATCTTATACAAGAGGTGGTAAAGAAAAACATCACTAAGTGGTTTGATACTGGAATTGTTTACGCTATTACTGATAGCAAATGGGTTATTCATATTCATTGCATTCCAAAGAAAAGTGGAATTATTATTATGCTAAATGAGAAAAATGAGCTCGTGCCAATGAGACCAGTTAGAGGGTGGAGAGTGTGCCTGGACTATAGGAAGGTAAACACATGGACCCAAAAAGATCACTTCCCAATGCCCTTCATGGACCAAATACTAGATAGAATTGTGAGAAGGGGCTAGTTTTATTTTTGGATGGCTATTTAGGTTACAATCAAATCATGAGTGCTCCAAAGATTGGGAGAATACAACCTCTACCTGCCCATATAGGACTTTTTCTTTTAAGAGCATGCCATTTGGGTTATGTAACGCTCCAGGAACATTTTAAAGATGCATGTTGTCCATATTTTTTGACATGGTAGAAGACAATATCGAGGTCTTTATGGGTGATTTCTTTGTGGTTGGTGAGTTTTTTTAAGACTGTGTGGTTCACTTAGCAAATGAACTCCATCAATGCAAAGACTGAAACTTGGTACTCAACTGGGAAAAGTGTCATTTTATGGTGAAAGATAGATTGTGCTTGGGCATAAAATCTTAAAAAGAGGCATAGAGGTCGACAAAGAAAAAATTGAAGTAATTCAGAAGCTACCACCATCAATCTCAGTCAAGGGAATTTCAAGTTTTTAGGTCATGATGGTTTTTATAGGCGATTCATCAAGGATTTTTCAAAGATTGCAAATCCTCTTTGCAAGATCCTTGAGAAAGAGGTTAAGTTTGATTTTGATAAGGCATGTCTGAAGGTTTTTGCGTGCTTAAAGGAGCGGTTGGTGTCATCCCCTGTTATAGTGTCTCCCGACTGGTCCTTTCCATTAAGATTATGTGTGATGCAAGCGGAGTGGCTTTAGGTATTATCCTTGGCCAAAGATGAGAAAAGATTCTACACCATATTTACTATGCCAGTAAGGCATCAAATCCAGCTCAAAAGAATTATACTGTTACAGAACAAGAGTTACTAGTAGTGGTTTTTGCTTTTGAAAAATTGTGTTCTTACCTAATTGGCACTAAGGTTGTTGTTCATTCAAAACATGCAACCCTGAGATACTTGATGGAAAAGAAAGATGCAAAGCCAAGATTTATCCATTAGTTTCTCTTGCTTCAAGAGTTTAATTTTGAGGTTAAAGGCCGAAAGGGTATAGAAAATCAAGTTGCTAATCATTTGTCCAGACTTAAGGATGAAGAAATTCAGAAAGTAGGGAATGGGCTTGAAATCAATGATAATTTTTTAGATGAGCAGATTTTGGCAGCATCACAAGACCTAATTCCCTGGTTTGCTAACTTTTCAAATTATCTGGCAAGTGATCTTGTCCCAGAGCATTTGTCCTTCTTGCAAAGAAAGTGATTTTTGCATGAGGTAAGGAAGTTCTTTTGGGATGAACCTTATCTTATCAGAATTTATACGGATGAAGTCATTCATAGATACATTCCTAAAGTGGAGATGATGACCATTCTTGAGGATTTTCATAATTCACCAGTTGGGGGTTACTATGGTGGAACCTGTACAGTCCAAAAGATCTTATAGTGTGGGTACTACTGGCTGATAATTTACAAGGATGCTCATGACTTTGCTATAGAATGTGACCAATGCCAGTGTCACAGAAATATTTTGAGGCACCATAAACTCTCTATGACCCCTATTTTAGAGCTGGAGTTATTTGATGTGTTGGGTGTAGACTTCATGGGGCCATTTGTGAGCTCTTATGGTATGAGGTATATCCTGGTTGTGGTGGACTATGTGTCCAAATAAGTGGAAGAAGTCGTGCTCCCCAATAATGAAGGAAGAAATGTCACTGCATTCCTAAAAAAGCATATCTTTTCTCGATTTGGGATTCCAAATGATATTACCAGTGATGGTGGGTCGCATTTCTACAATTGCCTGTTCAAGAATCTGCTTGAGAAATATTAAGTAGAGAATAAGGTGGCAACACCTTATCACCATCAGATAAGCAGGAAAGTTGAGGTTTTGAAAGAGAGATAAAGTCCATAATGGCGAAGACAGTGAATGTCAATAGGACTGATTGGCCAAGAAAGCTAAATAATACTGATCTGAGGTGATTTTGTACACTTTTGTATCATTATTCTAGATTATTCGCCTTGTTTAGAGAGCAATTCATGTGCTTAACATGTTCATATTGATATAAATGAGCATTTAAGTGTCCAAGTATGTGATTACAATGTCCAAAGTATTTTTCACAAGTTTGTGCTTAATTGAGTAATTTAGAGTTCAACCCGAAAAACTAATATTACTAGCTCAAGCTAGCTGTGTGTCTAGTTGGTTCCGTTAGATTCTAATGTGTTTAATTTATTTCAAATATTTAAATGGTGAAATTATGAGTGGAATAACTTGTTTGTAATAAGCAAACCTTAATTTAATAAAGTCAAGAGTCAAAATAATAAGTGAAAAATCATTGTGAATTTACCTTATCTTAGCTTGTGTTTTGATTTATCGTTGAGGTTATTGTGTTGTTTTAATCTTGAATATGTGGTGTATGATATTTTAGGAGGCTTGGTGAACTAAATACATTGATATATTGATGACAAAAAGGCTTGAAATTCATGGAAAATACACTACAAAAGGTATGAACAAAGGATAGGACGTTCCACACTTAACCAAATCTTTTAACACAAATTCCAGTGAGACGACTTGAAGTTAACGCGTCGCGTCAATGATCCAACGTGTTGAGAAACGCGTCGGGTAGATGTATTATGCACTTTCAAATGATAAATTCAGCCGACACAGTTCAATAGTGAAGAGAATTGAGGGGTTCACCTTTTGAGAATAGAGAGGGAATCTTTCCCTAATTCTTTTATAATTAGGTCAAGGCCACTATAAATATATATATATATATATGTATATATTATTTTTTGGTCAGCAGATACATTAATTAGGGGGTACAGCTGGTCACAATTGGAGACCTGGACATGCAAGAACACGCTTGGACTGTTTTGGACGAAAAGCAGAGGAGCTATACATGGTTTATTAGGTTTTAATTTTTTCTTAGTCTATAATTTTTCATATCATGTATTCAATTTTTTGGATCATGATTATAAATATTATTGGCTAAAAACCCTCCTTCCGGGGTTAAAGTCAAGAACATGAGTACTATTAATTTGGATTAATTTCGATTAATTTTTTCTTATCATATTTGGTTGTTTGTTTATTCATTTTTTAATTATTTTAAGGATTCAGGACCCTTAGAATACATATATTGTCAACCTTTTGATCTCGGGAGAGGGAATAGGGAGATAGAACATGGAAATAAATAAAATTTGAATTTTTATTCTTTTATAAAATAAAGAATTAAACTTAGCGTCTAGGACGGAGATGTATTTAGATGCCTTACTTGATTCATACGTAGGATGATAGCTTGAATTAACTTAATTGGATTATTACATCCCTGCTGAAAGATGTAGTTATAATATCCATATTAGGTAAAAGATTAGAGGTTGGGAAACAATGATCATGCAATTAACCCTACGAATCAACAACCAAGATAAGCAAGTTAAAGAAGGAAATTCAATAACATAGTATGATTGTTCGAAGTTCTTTAACCTTGGGTTTTCTCCATTGATTGTCCCAAGATTTTTATTTTTACGCATTATTTATGCTATTTTTAATTTTAAAAATTACAAACTCTCTTTTTTTTTTTTTTCTCAATTAGTTTAACTAGAATTAGATAAGTGGCGAACGCAAGTCCCTGAGAGATCGATACTAGGGCTTTCTTGAAGCCACTATATTACTTGATAAGACCACGTACAATTGTGTGTGTGTGTGCTTGGGAGCTGTCAGATGCATTATGGGCCTACAGCACAGGTTATAAAAACCCCATAGGTATTTCCCCATACCATATTGTGTATGGCAAGGCGTGCCACTTGCCTGTACAACTTGAACACAAGGAACTATGGGTGTGAAAATTGAATTTGGAGTGGCATCATAGTGCAAAATTAATTAAGTAAGATAAATTAGTTGGATGAGTTTGGACTCTAGTCTTATGAGAGTTCTACACTGTACAAGGAGAAGATAAAACTGTATCATGATTGAAAAATCAAGAAAAGAGTATTTGAGCTAGGTGATCAGGTATTATTGTATAATTTGAGACTTCGCTCGTTTCTCGGCAAGTTGAATTCTAGATAGTATGGGTTATTCACTATAGTAAGGGTGTTCCCATATGGTGTTATAGAATTGAAGGGTGATGGTGATGCCCCATTCAAGGTTAATGGGCAAAGAGTGAAGCTCTATATATGAAGCACTAAAGAAGTTAAAGTTGTTGATATAGACCTTGGTGAAGTTTGAGTAACCAAGACAAATGTGCCATGCCTTGATGTTAAATCAAGTGCTGCATGGGATACAACTCATGGGGCTGGTTGGTAAAATCTTAGTATCTAACCTAGCCACGTCGTGTCGCGATGATAAATCAAGCTCTGCATGGGAGGCAACCCATGTTTTGTACTTATTTGATTATAGGGTGACTTGTGTGTTCAATGTGCAGGGCTGGAGACTGCAAAACAAAACTAAAAAATTTTCTTGTACCAGACCTCAAGATTCCCTGAAACAGTCATAGTCAAACTTAACGACTCGTAAGCAAGAACTGCAAGGTGTTGGATCTTGGTCCACTCTCAGGTATTTAGTTTCTGGAGTCATCCCGACTCTCAAAAGGAGTCGTAGTCACTGATTATGACTCATCACCTAGAGTCATAATAACTAGAGATCCAGGTAAAGTTCTAGTCATAACAAAGGTAGTTTACGATCCATAGTCACTAGTTACGAGTCGTTACTATGAATCGTAACCAGGATAGACAACATAGGCCCCGTGGGTCAACCCGACCCAAACCTAATGATTAAAATTAATTATGTCAAAAAGGGTCAAATGATTGGTATTCCAATCATTCAAAGTAGAGACTCCCTTCATTCCTCTTTGGCTACCAACACAACTCAATAACACTCTAACTTCATCCTATCATCAAGTGAACAAAATCTCCCACAAAAAGAATAATCTCAAAAAGAGTAGCACTCCGAATTTGTTTAAGTAAGATCAAAAAGGGTTCAAATCAAGCAACGAAGTAAGTTTTTTTATATTTTAATTACATAGTAATGCTTTAATATAAATTAGTTGATTTGTGTTTGTTATTCATATTATGAATGCAGTCAAGGAGACGAGCTCTAGTCCTATGAAATTTGTCCAATGAAAAAGATAACGGGAGTAAAATAACTCAATTTGAACTGGAGTTTGTTGAACGGGATAAATTAGAGATGTTAATTATGAATATTGTTATTTTGGGTTGGAAAGTTGAACCAGCTTCTCTAATTAATCATGTTATAGTGGATACGGGTCTCTTAACGACTCATAAGGTCACTTAATGAGTTGCTACGTCACTCGTAACCACTGGTAACATGATTTATTAGAAGAGTGTAGGTTCTATTGTCATTATGACTTCTCCCAATGAGTTATAGTCACACAATACGACTTATAGTCATGAGTCGTAATGACTGGGAAGGTATATTGCACTAGAAAATTATTTATGGTCAAATAACGAGTGTTAGTAATGAGTCATAATATAACATTACAACTAATTAGGAGGGATCATTACCTAACCAGTGAATACTAAGTAGGGAACCTTCCATATTATGAGTCTCACTATGAGTCGCAACCAAAGATAACGACTCGTACTCATGAGTTATAGTATGCCCAGACCATGCTATACTGATACCTTAGTCTCTTATTTTTCTTTCCTTTCCTTAGGAATAAATAATGAGCCTCATAACATAGGTACTAATAGCTCCAAAAGGTGATTCATCAAAGAAACTGACATTGAGAAAGAACACCCAAAAGAAACCTGCCCCAAAGTCCACTTTTCAGCTGAGAAATGAGGACACCGGTGAGAGAAGTGGTGATATTGAAAAATATCCAGTAAAGGGGAAGGTGGATCCAAGAAAAAAGTGACCTAGGGGAACAAAAGAAGCTAGTGTAGAGAATAACACATAACTAAGTCCACACCGTGAATGAATAACCACAACACCTCACCATACCATTCACCATCATCCTCTAATAAGGAAGATGATGATGATGATGATGACGATGAGAATGATGTAAATCCTGAAGAGGAAGAATTAGGTTCTGAAGAAGGAGAAGAATTAGGGTTTGAGGATAAAAATGAAAATTATGATGGGTTTACAGCTAAGTAAGAAGGAGATAGTGGGGAGAGTGACCATCTAGTCAGAGTAGTACCACGACTACAAATACCACCCACTCTACTCTGTATTGAGCTAGCTGCGATACCTATCGTTGAACAGTGGGGGGTACCCCAGAATGCAGGCCCTATATGAATAACACAGTACCATAAACCCCAAAAACAAAAAGCCCTTTAGAGGTCTTTATCTTGAGAGAAGGTTAACCACAATAGGCATGTCTAGGATGTTCGGATTTGAGGCATGGTTCAAGCAATACAAATTTGAGTGCATGTGTAGAGCACCAAGCCTGTATAGTGAAGCGATGCTATGCAATTTCTATATGGTGTATTAGATAGATTTAAAAAGGCCAAATCTATAAGAAAACATGTGGAGAGGTGTTGAGCCAATATTAGACCTAATAATTCGAGGTGGTTGGGTGAACATCTCAATTTAGACAATCTCTCGGGTGTTGCATGGGCCAGAATTTGTACTTTTGGCCAGCATTTTTTAATCAAACTTTTGAGTGGAAGAGATGAAGAAGATGAAGGTAAAATATATAGGTTCTAAATATAATCATGTTTATTTCTAGTGGATTGCTTAAATTATTGCTTCATCTTAGGAAGAGGCCCCATCGGTATTTGGTGATATCGAAAATTCATTCTCAATAATAAAGAACATCCTGAGCTTTTAGGCTAAGGAGTAGTGGACCCTGGTTAGACATAGGTTAAGTTTGAATTTATCGAATAATATTATGGGTCCTAACAAAGCAGCACTGATAGAAGGAATAACGTTGGGCTACGAGATTAATATTGCTAAGTGGATACCTTGGGATATTAGGGATAGGGAAACTAGCATTGATACAATGTTGTCCTTTCTTTATTTGTTGATGTATATCTGTCTAGATGTGGGAGTGAAGGAGATCCCAGGCATCAATCAGTTTTTGAGGCCAAGGACCACTACAGACTTAGGGTTGATCAGAGACATCACCAACCTAATTTCCAATATGGAAAAATTGGCAGCTTCAATGGTTAGTAATGCTTATGAGGCCTAAGGGCACAGAGAAGACACTGAAGGGGTGATACGCCTACTTAGACAGATCACTTTGGCCATAGGACTTAGATGTAGCAAGAATCTCCAGTACTCCTACTTCACCACCTACTGCAACACCATGACCATCCATAGCCAGGTAGATCCTAATCGACTATGTAATTGTGTTGCAGTCAGTTCTAACTGAGATAATGACTAGGTTGAGTACTGTTGAGACCAAGGTGCAATTAATGGAAGGAGTTACACCATGGGTGGAGAGAAAACTTAGAGAAGAAAATAGAATAATACAGGCTAGGTATGACGGGTTTAAGCTAAGGATTACCCAACATCTTGATGGTATCCAATCCCCAGATCTAGCAAGGGTATATGCTAAGTTAGCCAGTTATAGAAATTAGTTGAGGATTTGTATGAGAGGCCAATCCTCCTAATGTCGATTATTGAGGAGATTCCCAGAGCCTGTGGTTGAAGGCATTTTGGCAGTTGATGATTCGACCCATGGGAGAAATTTTAAAGGAGAGGGAAGAGAAAAAAGAATAAAAAAAGTAAGATACAAAGAAAGAAGGATGAATATTTTAATATAGTTGTAAAAAGACCATAAAGAGTGAGAAGGTTCAGAGGTGAGGGTCTAAGAGATAACTGCGGGGGCTTATAGTTTGAGACTCACTAAGACTATTGAGATGGGAAGTGATACAGCCTCACCGCCTGATCTACCACTAAGTTCACCACCAACCATAGGTGCCACTATTGTTAAGGATGTCTCAACAACTATTGGACTACTTTTGATGAGAGTGGGGCTCAATCTGAGGGCCCCTATGCTAATAATGCTTAATTCAGTGCCTAGTGTGCCCATGTATGTATTCGCCCATTGTTTTACACTGCTATATACAGTGGAGAGAGTGCATATATATTTAGTTGGGATAGAGATATACCACATAGCCACCACGGGTTGTTGTTACCATGTTTCTTTTCCCATCAATTGTAGTTTGAATGTAAAACTGGCATATCTAGTTTAAATATGTGTTATGTTTTTCTTTATATTTGTTTTATGTGTATGATGTTTAAAAAGGGAAAAAGTCTGTATCTAAGGAAGTAAGTATGTTTAGACTAATATTTGGTGCTGAAATTATTTTGTTTAAATAATACCCTTCATAAAATTTTGATAACTATGTGATGTATGCATGTTAGGGACTACTGTGAATCGAATAATGGAATTAGAATTAGGGATGAAATTATGGCAAATAATTGTATAATTGGATAAGTAGTAACTGGCACTATGACCTTGTACGATGAGTGTGTAAGGTGTTACTTATTTCCCGGTGTATACAGAATCCAGAACTTGCCTGGTTACTCTTGCCTAGGTTCTAGGGTGGTCGATTAAGAGATGATCATAGGCTATTTTTGTTATTAGTCCACTTTAGCCTAAAGTTCCAAAACCAAATGATATATGAGTCCCTTGATCCTGATCTTTGAGCCTTAATAGACCTATATTTTTTTGTTTACACCGATTCACCTTTATTTTTAGACTACAATGGACCTATTTTGGCCGTAGTCCACCTTGGACACTATGCACCTCAACTCAGTCAAATCGTCTAAGTTGAGGGTGGCTATCATAAGGGTGTGTAGTATAGAGCTGGTATGAAGAATATCTACAAAGAGAGAAGAAAATAAGGTTGGGTTGGTACAAAAAAAGTGAGAAAAATTGGAAAAATAGAAAAAATATCAAGAAAAGGAAATTCTAAAAGAAAATAATAAGAAACCACACCCAAAGTTCGAAAACTAGGTGTGGTTTCTTATTATTTTCTTTTAGAATTTCCTCTTCTTGATCTTTTTTATATTTTTCCAATTTTCTAAAGAACGGTGGAGAAATAGAAAAAAAAGGGAGAAATAATGGTGGAGTGAAAGAAAAGTTGGAAAATAAGTGGACCCCAAAGTAATCATAGTGTCAAGAATGCTTAGTCACTGAAAATTTCCCAAAATATATCATACCATCCCCAAAATCTACGTTACAAACCGAATAAATCCCTATAAGTGATATTAACTCGATTGTCCAAAAATCTAGGTAAAAAACATAAGGGCAAGCCTATGGCATTCTGTGTACACTGATTGAAACTTATTTGTGAGTAAGAGTGTCTCTTGACCATCCCTAAATAAAAATGTTGATCTATTTGAGTTAAATGGGCTTCTTTGATTGAGAGGGTGTAGGAATTGCATTATTAGGTTATTTATCTATTCGGTTAGTGTAACTTGTATCTACGCCAATTTGTTCATTGCCAATGTAATGAGATCATTGGATTCCTACATGTCACAATGTTGTACCAAATCAATATACACAGTTGGGTTCTTTAAAAGTTAAAAATTGGAAGGGGGTCATATGTGTGAACTAAAATGAAAATTTACTACCAAAGGTATCCGAGGATCTTCTATTTAAGCATTGTGTTTGTTCATGGTTTTGTGTTTTTCGTGAGGACATCAAAATATTCTAAGTTTAGGGTGTTGATATATCGTGGAAATGTGGTACGTTCGATACTTAAAATGGTGAAATTATGCATTGACTTAGGTTGTATCATCGAATGTGATGTATGTTTTAAGTGTTTTGTAGGAAAATTAGGTAGGAAGTGGTGTGGACTGAAAAAAGATAAGAGAATGCTGCCAAGAAGTGGAAAATTGGTCAGGCTACAAGTCGTTCTATCACCTTACGACTTGTAGCCCAAATTCGCAAAGACAATAGTGTCTAAGGTAAATTTGCGGAAACTAAGTAACAGAAGGGTACGAGTCACAAAGACAGGCTATGACTCGTAGCCTGAAGTCGCAAGGTGAACACTGTTTGAATATCTTAAAGACAGATGCTCCAGTGCTCATGCGTGAAGACTATAAGTCGTAAAGTCTTACGATGACTAATATCGAGGAGTCAAAAAGACAACAGACTCAATTTTCCTAAGGAAGAAGAGATACTGAAGTGATGACAACTAGCAGCATATGACTCATAATGTGACCGTACGAGTCATAGCCACCGAAGAGAAAAATAAAGCTACGACAATAAACAATGAGTCGCAAGGAGACATAACGACTCGTTGCCAGAAGCATGACCATTACCGACTTAATTTTCCTATCCCAAGTTTATTAGGATTCTTTGGTTACTTTGAGACTTTATAAATACCCTAGGGTTATTCCTTTGTGAGGTTACACACTTTTGATAATTTTCTACATACTTTCACATCCATTGATCATTGAGAATATTGTTCTTGAGTTTTTTGTTTTATATACAATTGGAGATTTTGAATTTTATTCTTTCATTATTGTGCAATTAATTACATGTCTTCTTCATTGATTACCATAGATTCTTGACTTGAACATAAGCGGCTAAGTTCCTTAACCAGGGTTGTGGGAGCCTTCGTGGATTAACTACATAAGGGAAGTGGGAGATTCATATATTCAATTATAGCTGTGTGTATTTTAATCTTCTTTATTTAATTGCTCCCAAACTACTGTAGAGGCTTGGGTATTGCCTGTATTCGAGAACATCCTCACAAGGGAGTTTGAGATTGGGTAAAGGACGTTATGATAGTGATTTGAAGCTATCAACCCTAGTCTAAACAACTTGAGACTCAAAAGGTGAGAGTTGTATTAAGGCTATAGACAAGGGACAACAAAGTGACATCCTAAGACTCATAAGGTAAAGGGTGAGTTTATCAACACGTTCACAAGACGGTTGATAAGGCATAACTTTTCAACTTTGCACGCAGAACAGTATGTTAGGTGAATTAAACACGAGAAACTTATGTAGTCGAGAAGCCAGGGGGAACACAGTCCAAGTGTTCGTCTTCTATTGTTTACAAACACAAGCATTCAAGTTTAGTTACTTGTTACTATTGATTTTCAAATCCCACGATTTACTTTATAGTACTACTCATGAATTTTGTCAAGTTTGAGAGACTATTCCAAGTTTCCCTATGGGTTCGACCCCAACCTTGTCTGGGTTACTATATCTGATATCAGCCGCAACATACTTATTTGGAGGTTAGTTTTTGGAAAACATTAGTACACGGTTCTCTTCTCACATTTGATGTTCATTTTAGCAAGGCTTGGACACACAAGTGAACCTTATAACCTCATTCCACCATTGGATGGGTGGACAAGCAGAGAGGACCATTCAGACTTTGGAAGATATCCTGAGTGACTGTGTGATTGCTTTTGGAGGCAGTTGGCGATACAACCAAATCTTCAACCTCATAATCGTATTATCACTATAGAAGGTCAACTTTTCTTTGATATCACAATATATCCCCAAATCAATCTAAACAGTTAACCAAGATGGAACACAGTCAACATCGTTGTGCTAAGGGAAAGAACTCATCAAATCGGGCTATATCTACTCAAGCAACTAAATAATATCACAAAAAATGAAAGTCTAACTAGATATCACTAGTTTATATAGCTACCCAGCGAGGATCAAACTCATCAAGTAACAATATCAAATAATAATATCAAGAAATATCAATAACCTCACGCAGTAGTAGCAATAGCAACAACAATATCGATATCAACATACTGAACAGGCAGTACCAAAATAAACATCAATGTCATGTACTACTCAAGGGCTACAATAAGGCCAGTGTGCCAAGATAAATGGAACTCAAACCCAAAAGCTACACCCATAGGGGAAAATATCCATACAAATCTACTCCATCCACTACTAAAAGAAATAACTACGGAGTAGTCACATAATCATGAATTCAATAACAAGACACAGAATAGTCAATATGAACTCATCAAGGTATATATTCATTAATGGGTACAAAGATCCCAATACATATAATAACAAATAAATGCAAAAAATAAAAGCACACTTATCATGGTGAAATTTGCAATCACATGCCTGACGAGCATAGGGAGAATAAATAAGAATGAGTCCAAACTTGGACCGACCGACCAGATCATTGATTGAGGTGCCACGCATACTATTTCTAACTAAAGATCCCACAACATCACGAGGTTGATCTGAATGAGCTAAATGTATAAAAATCCTATGTCGGGGACACTTTCTAGATTAGTAGTCAATCTCTCTGTAGTCATAGCAACTCCTACAACATCTACATGGTGGGGACACAAACTGAACTAAAATGGTTGGACAACTGACACTGAGAAAAATTTCTAGAATTATGTCCATACTTCCAAAATCACAGCCTAACTCAAAAATTTAGGCTGGTGGGGGATACGTTTTAACTCTAGCTGATCAACTATCTCAGAGCTGGGGCATTCTCTAAACCAGTGTCTTATCATGACACTGCCAAACCAAGATCCTGAAATACTTCAAGATACTTCCCCTCATAATCTAGAATGGTCATCATGGCCCGAAGAACCATACCACACTCCACAAATCTGACGGGGACTCTGCCCACTATGATCATTATAACTAATCTAAGAAGTTTTTATAGTATGGAATACTATCTGCGTAGAGCTGATGAACTGCAGGTGAGGATAAACTCTACTAGAAGAATCTTCACTCTTGGATAAAATACCAATAGCACTATACTTATGGCATGCCTCTTGCTGCCATTTTCATAAGTATCAATACTTGTGCTCTCTATGGTCGTCTCATAATCAATATCCTGATGAAAGGAAGATTCAGTTGCTATCTAGTGCTCCGATACTAGATAGAGTGACAATACTAACCCTTTAAGACATCCATATGCCAATGTCTTGCTCAAAAGGATATAGCATAGGAAAGTGCCTGGACCATATGAGAAATCCAATGGTAAAGAACCCTGATGAACACCAATAGACCCAACTCTGGTCTGAGGACTGCTCGATGAATCAAACAACATCCATGACTAAGATGGATCTATAATATGAGTCAAATTCCTAATGTCAAACCTCAAAGACTTAAGTAGTCACGAGCTTTGTTGAATCCTAAGCTAGCCTAAATTCTTTTTGGCTGCTGCTAAAGATCTTTGATATACATCTCTGACTCTCTAGCCTGATGCTGCACTAAAACTGTATAAATGTGTATTGAAGTCTCATTCACATCTATCGACAATGTCGCATCATCCTTCGGGGGATAGAATAGATTTAAAGAATGTGTTTGAGGTTTATAGGAATGTGGGTACATAATAAGGAGTCAAGAAGTGAATTTCCTAAAATGTCATTGTATCCTCCCGAAGATAGATTATGAATGTCTCCGCACTAATCCGTAGGACTCTACTAAAAGCTGAGCTCTTGTACTAATAAACCGATGAAACCTAGGATCTAATACCAATTTGTAATGACCCAATTTCTCAAGTCATGATGGCACCTACCATAACCCACCAGTAGGCAAGCCAACTCATAGTGCAAAAAGGCTAGTAACAGACTACTCAATAATATAAGGGAAAAAATGTGGAATAAATGAAATAAAGATCAATTACATAAGTGAATCCAAAAACCTGGTAGTATTAGTACAAGAGCTTTTAATATAATGAGAGAACAAAAGTGAAATATCAAGAGAAATATACTAATAGGACTTATCTCTGAATACAACATAGAGACTAGTCTAATACATAAAAGAGAGATAAGTAATATTTCAAATGTCAAGATCTCACTCTAAGTCTTCGAACCATGGCTTATCCACATGATGCACACATCAACGACTATAACTCGCACTATGATTTGCATGCTACAAAAGTATAGTATGAGTACCAAACAAAAGGTATCAGTAGGCAACTACTAACTGAGCTCTAAAGATAAAGTTGATATATATGGCATTAAACAGAATGGAGACTACACTCAAGAATTCAGAAATCATATAAAAAGTAAATAAGAATAATAAGGTACAACTATCCTATCCAAGTCTAAGAGTATAACATAATAAGACCAAAGAATTATTAGGGTGAACTATCCTATTCCATCCATATTCAATAGATGTCAATACTATACCATATATCCCAGGACAATGTATGAATGAAGTGCAAAAAAAGATATATAGAAATATACAAGGCAAAGAAATGAATGTACAATATGAACAAATGAAGGAAGAGATATATGGTAATGCCATAGTTTCATATAGCTAAATATATATATATAGATATATATACATATAAACATAAGGTCATCTTAAAGGATAACCTAGATTATTGTATCCTCATTCTAAGATCAAACTATAATACTACAAGGATTTAATACTATCAAACTCAGGGTTTCTAATCCATTTGGATAGACATGAAATAATCATGCATAGTAATGAAATCATAAGATAGAAGAGGCCGAAGACATACCTCAAATCTCGATACCGAATCAATGACAAATCTGCCATATGCTAGCCATAATAATGATTGTAACAATGATAATAACACTATCAATAAAATCATGAATAACCGGCTACTCCAGACAACCAAATACCTAGTCAAGGCTATACGTACCCCCACCGCCCTAGGCTTGGAAGGTTCAACCAACATACAATAACAAAAGGCAATTTTTTTACCCATATTTATGCAACCGTCACATACTGGTTGATAGACATAGGTGCAAACTGGTGATATGTGATGCGTATGTAGGAATAAATACAAGGTACATAGTCAATATCATAATCTCATCATCATACCATTTATGTCATAATTTTCATCATCATGACCATCATCAACATAATCAACCTCCAGCCTAGCCTGGTATCAATATATCATCACAACAGTATCCTCTAAACTCAAACTAGGTATCAATATCATCACAACAGTGTCCTCCAAACTCAAACTAGGTATCAATATCATCACAACAGTGTCCTCCAAACTCAAACTAGGTATCAATATCATCACAATAGTGTCCTTAGGACTCGAACCGGGTATATATATATCATCATAATCATTAATATATATAGATATATAATAGGTACATGGACTCAAGTTATGGCTAAAAGAGTGTAAATTCTTAAGTCTATTGCCCAAAATTATCTTTGGGAATAAATCATAGTAAAAGTGTAGAAATATGTTGAATCATGGATAAGACATCTAATTATTAGCCTAACCATTTCTTCACATAATCATTATTCACTAAATAACCAATATCCAACACCTAGTCAAGATTCACCACTAGACCGTAATTGCCAATTATCTAATGTTTGTTTCTAACCATCATAATCTCACTAGTCACCATCTAGCAAAAGGCACTAACCATCATTTAGACACTTATTTATCTATCAACTAATATCTATTATTTTTTAGCATCATCAATACACAAATCCTCATATAACAACTAATCGATAATATAAACTTAGTCATCAGTAGCAACTAATTTTCACCTATGTTAAACCCTTCATCATCATTAGCTACATATCATCCATAATTGCTAGATACCATATTTTAACTAATTAAGGTTCATTAACTAGTACATTAGATTCCTAGCCATCAAGTACTATAGTCACTTAATAGACAAATAGTAACCACATAGCTTAAACCTTACCTAGGAAGAACAGTCATAAGATTGTATATTAGCTAGAATTACACAAATTATAGATATAATAATCATGAATGTACCAAATCTATACATGCCATGACCAGTATCCAAATTAATAAAGTCGTATGCAACATACTGCATCTTCTTCCATCCCATACTAGAGAGATGTGTATATAAACATATATATATATATATATATATATATATATATATATATATATTCATAAACTACAATTGTATCCATTACAAGGATAATTGCTTCCCATATGTCCATTTGATAACATAACATGGCCCTTGGCCCAATAATTTATGCAAAATAATCACAACTTCATAATTATGGCCTTAGGCCCACATACATATTCGAAACCCATATTGAGAACCATATTTATAAGTTTTAGCTTTCTATAATCATCTTACATATAGGAGGTATCTCACATCTAGGAGGTGTTATATCGATAAGCATATCACATTAATAAGACATCTCCTATCACATATCACCTCTCTAGGCCAATTATCATACTTAAGAGTAATATCATATATATAGGCCCAATAATCATAGCTAAGATAAAAATCATCTTTAAGGCCAAACAATCATAACTAAGAGGAAAATCATCTCTAAGGGCCAAATAATCATAACTAAGAGAAAAATCATCTCTAAGGTGCAACAATCATAACTAAGAGAAAAAATATCTCAATGGGCCAAATAATCATAACTAAGAGTAAAATCAGCTATTTGGGTGAAGTAATCATAACTAAGAGAAAAATCATCTCTAAAGTCCAACATTCATAACTAAGAGAAAAATCATCTCTATGGGCCAAATAATCATAAGTAAGAGGAATATCATCTGTATGAGCCAAATAATCATAACTAAGATGCAAAATCATCTCTATTGGCCCAATAATCATAACTAAGAGGAAAATCAT
>NC_061117.1:60853314-60857596 GCF_002878395.1 Capsicum annuum
AAAAAAAATTAACTAAGTTAAGATTGCAGGATTCAGGTAGGTGTATCGGTGGGTTGCAAGTTGGTGGTGAGAAGGAGTGGTGTTGATCCTATTTTACCCCAGCCTTTTCAATGACTTCAATATTTTCTCATGCCTTATGTTTCATTCCCCCGATCATAATACATGTTCATGCATATCATGGGAAATCATGTATTCTCCTAACTATCGAAATATGGAGTCTCAATTTTTCTAGCAGGCAAAATCGACATTCCATAAGCTATAAACTCCAAACTTAAGTTGGCGGTTCATAATGCATGTTCTTAAGTTTTATTGTATGTTCAAGTTCATTCTACTGGCAACACCCTTAGCGACCAATAAGATTCAATTTATGTCCTGGGTGTCCTTAATCTTTAATCTTGATTCTGGTTGAATTTATGCATTTGATTCCCTAGTTCTTCGGCCTCAATAACCACACCAAGTCATACACAATATCCCTTCATATTCTACCCTTTCATGACTTTCTATTTGTCGAGGGAGTGTGGAGGAACAGTGGTGACGATAGGAGAGAGTGAGCGGGTTTTTGTTGATAAAGATTGTGGCATGTTTATTTTAGCTAAGGTGGCAAGTGTGGAGTAAGCTTGAGGCTAGGATTTTGATGGATGTCATGGTTATTTGAAGCATTTTGTGTTGTGTTTGTGAAAATGGTTATGTGATGGTTTATCTAGGTTTGTAGGTGGGGAATTGTTGAAGTGAAGTCTTGTGCATGGCTTAGTTAATTAGAAAAGTTAGTGAGTGTTTTCTCAAGAATAGTGCCCGAAAGTTGTCTTAGTAAAGGATTGTAGAATTTGGAAAAGGTGTTTTATGGGTGTTGATTAGGAGTGTATACGTAATTATAAAGATAGGCTTGAACATCATGTGTGTATATATGGATGGAAATTAAATTTTATATTATCGATAAGTTTTGGTGTCTATGTTGATTTAGAAGTCTAAGATAAAAGCTGTTGTAAATTGATCTTGCATAGCACTCATGTATTGTGAATATATCTCCTATCTGAGGATATTAGTTGCAAGCCTTGGCCTTGCTATAAGTTGAATTGCGTATATGCCTATGAATAGTTCCCTAAGCTTCAAGACTTGTTGATATGAATATGATGGTTGAAAATGGTGAGTATTAAGTGGATTAGAGTTGATTGAGTGGTAATAAAAATTATCTGTGAGATGATGAATTGTAACAATGTGGATGTGTGTAAATTTATAATTCGGAATGGTGCTATGTTACGGCGTTAGGTGGAGGAATTGGTGACTCCAAATTAAGCTTGAAAATGAGGAGAGAGAGTTTGGCTTAGTTAGATTTGAATAGCGAAGATTTCAAATGCCTTGTGAGAATTATGAATTGAATCAAGTAAGTATGGTATTTGAGGAAAATAATATTGCGGAGAAAGGGTGTGCGAAGCGTATTGATAAGCTTGAAAGTAAGGAGTTATACTACGTGGGGTCTAGTACTTTTATTTTGATATAAGACTGATCGACCTACGCTCCGTACTTAAAATTGGGGTCGAGTTATAAATCCTTATTTCAGTATATATATATATATATATATATATATATTGTTCGGACCATATCCCAAATCCAATTGCTTTCTAGTACCATTGAAAGTTCCTTGGAAAGATTTTGAATCATGTCCTAATTGAATGAGAGCGTGTCTTGATTCGGTCCGTGCACCTAGAAATTCAACTTGATAGCTATTCCGACGGATTCATATATTTCTTCCATCTTCCGATGTGGTCCAATCTCACTACTTGAAGTTTCGTGAGCATAACCATTTCAAGAATGATTTATTTGCGTCGAAGCGAGTTATCAAATTCTATTTAGCCTTTGCTTTTGTTCCCAACCCAAGTATTAAGCCATGGGTCGATCATAAAGTGTCCCGTGTATCAATTAGTATTATTCGGGGAGAACCGATCCCAAGAGGGAGATATTGTGATATCCCGACTTTTCATATCCTAGATCTTTCATCTCTTTCTTTGTGAATGCGGATTTAAATCGAAGTTAATAATTTTTCCTTCATCCAACTCTTTTAGTAATAGACTCAACTATGTCGTTGTGATTATCATGAGCTCATGCGTCGGAAAGTACTCCAAAGCTTAGAAAAATATAAACTTGTTCATCAAGCTAATTTAGTTGCGTATCCTCAATTTTCCTTGTCTTCCTAACCCAACGAGCGACATTCGGGGATGAATATTTCCAAGGGGGAGATAATGTGATACCCCAATTTTTTTCGTTAAATATTTTGCTCCCAAATGTGTCGACTCGTTAAATCCTTTTTATCTTTCCAAGAGTCCATTAAGATTTCGGACGAAAATGTGTTGAATTCTATTCTTTATCGTGATTAATTATTTTTCTGTGTGGAATTTCTTGATATGCAATCCTTCATCGCATAGAGCATCGAATAATCTTTCTAATGATATGTGGATCATCCAAAATGGACACTCGAGCGATGAGTTATGATCATTCCGATCTAACCATGAATAGTGGTGAACAGTAAATGTGCAAGAAAAAAATACTGAGGCCAGGCGAATTTTAGGGTCAACTTCAAACGATCATAACTCCTTGAACATAATGATCTGGGTGGGCTACTATATATCAACAGAAAGGTCTGATAGTCCTATTTTCAATTAAATTGGTTTTATCCAATTTGTCTATCGGAGCAAAACATTATGGACGATCTACTTTAGCCTATCAACAAAGTCCACCAAAGGACAGATTTGACATTATTTGATTTTTAAGGGTATTTTGGTCATTCCCACTTCAATCCATCCGGGTAAACCATGGATTTAAGTTCATTAAGAGCATTCAATAGCTCATTTTTCTCCAAAATTTCCTAAGGCTCAAACCCCAATCCTACTACTCCAAATTTTATCCTTCTATGTCTCTAGATTGAACCGTAGAAATTTCAAATTGATTTGGGATTCGAGTTGATCATGTTAAGGGCTTCGAGAAGCACCCTTTATTTTTGTGAATAAAGTTCCGGAGTTGGAAGTTCATATTCATCTTCCATTTTTAGGTATGTGGGGCTTTGAACAAGAATAATTCTTCCGTTCTTGTGCCCGTATCTTTAATTTTATTATGAATTATTATGAGTTTGGCAAATGAATTTATTTCCAAGATATCCTACCATTAGATTTTGATTATGTATATATGTAAATTGTTCAAGCTTGCCAATTATGATTATTTAATGGATTCATATGGTTCTGTAAGTTGACTTATGTCTAAATAATTTGATTATGAACTTATAAAGATTTGAATTGTAAGTTTTGAATCACATGAGTATTTGACTATTTTCGTTATATGAATTGAGATTTAATATTGGTATTCTTGGTGTTTCTATCAAGAATTGACACATTTTGAACATGTATCCACGTTTTAAGTTCAAGAATGAATTATTGGTATTTCCAAGTATTTTCGAGCCATGTGTCAAATTTTAAGCTTCCTTATGACGATTTGAGTTATTGGGTATATTGATATAGAAGTTGCAATGAGTCTTGGTATTTTCTGGATGGTTTTGATGAGTTAAATTGTTTAAAATATTACGTATTGAGTCTTCATATCCTTGTCCAAATGTTGAGTCGGTTATGGTTCAATGCATTGATACTTTGTTGATGTTGAGGAAGATTAAAATGTTTTGAGCTAAAATGTGTTGAGTTAGGAATCCACAAATTGATATGATTTGATAAATGAGAAAGAGATTTTATTTGGTTTTTATGATAGACCCTTGTGATGTTGTGGTGGATTTCCTAACGCTTGCTGAGCTTGTCGAGGAGTAGTTCTTAGCACCGAGAGGGAAATTTGATATTCCCTAAAACTATGTACCACCGTAGGGTTGTTTGATGATGATATTATTGGCCAGAGAGCCCGATTGTGGTTATTGCAGTTTTAAGGTCGTACTCTCTAGCAAGGAGTATGATGCTCCCGCCAACGGGGGTTTCAAACGTTGGTATTCCACGTAGCTCACATGGGGTTGTCGGTTATAGGAAACTCCCGTGTCCTTAAAATTAGGTTTCTTGAATTACCTAGTCACTCCGAGATTTGAGTCAAAGAGTTGAGATGTTTATGATGTTTTATGGTCATTTATGATGATTTATAATTACCTATGATGATTTTTGACGATATGATAATTTATGATGATTTAGGATGGTTTATCATAGTTTATGATTTATAATGATTTACGTAGATTACGAGATTTTATCATATGAATTGTTTATTATGAAATTACGAAAAGTATGATTTGATATAACTCAAGCCA
>NC_061117.1:60857696-60900452 GCF_002878395.1 Capsicum annuum
TCTTGAATTACCGTGTCACTCCGAGATTTGAGTCAAAGAGTTGAGATGTTTATGATGTTTTATGGTCATTTATGATGATTTATAATTACCTATGATGATTTTTGACGATATGATAATTTATGATGATTTAGGATGGTTTATCATAGTTTATGATTTATAATGATTTACGTAGATTACGAGATTTTATCATATGAATTGTTTATTATGAAATTACGAAAAGTATGATTTGATATAACTCAAGCCAAGTAAGTCATCATTGTCTGTATGCATGTTTTCATGAAATTGATTATACTATTTATATTATTGCATGCAACCCCACATACTCAGTACATTTCAAAGTGCTGACCCACATATTTACATGGGGTATATTCTTACCAAAATGTAGGTACAAGCTATAGCGCACATATCATGTTTAGCTGGGTTGCAACTCTCGATCGGCAGGTGATTAGTCCTTTTGATTCAGGGACTTGAGTTGTTCAGATTTGAGGTATATTGTATTTTCTGTATTCAGTCGTATTTAGTAGGGGTAGTTGGGAGTCATGACCCGACTATCTTTGGTCAATTCTAGTAGAGGCTTCATAGACAGTCACTAGTAGTCAGTGTATTCAGTTTCAGATTTGTATATATTTGAGCAGAATTGTGACCGTGTAAATTTACTTTCATGTTGGTCAGACTAAGTTATGGGTTGTTTTCGCTTTATTCCTTCTATTTTATATATTTTATTCAGCTGCTTTGGGTTATGCCAGATGAAGGGTTAGCTTGGGGTCACTTATGACCTTAAGCACCATGTGACATCTCGAGATTCAATTTCGGGGTGTTACAGTCAGATACAGTCAACTAAGATACTGTACGAAACTCAGATAGTTCTATTAAATTTAGGACTATCAGATACAGTCACCTATGTTATCAGTTGTATTCAAATACAGTATTTCATGTTATCAGTCATATCCGTTATTAGCATGCCATGTTATCAATATTCAGATTCAGTCATTATGTTATCACGGTGTCAGTTATTGTTACGTATTTATGCATGCACTCTCACGTTCATGTTAGACAGTCAGTTAGAATTAATCATACATGTGAACCTTTGCATATAGCCTACCTCACATGTATATTTAGTATATTCCATTGTACTAATGCATTTGTGCTATGGTGCTTTTTTTTTTTATGTTACACCATAGGATCAGAGATACGAGTTCCAAATCAGTAGTAGATTCCAGTCTCAGCAGTTAGAGTTAGAAGTGAGTCCTTATCCTTTGAGGACATGATTTTATTTTTTTATTATCTTATTGATTAGTTTATTAGTTGGGGTTAGTTGGGGACATGTCCCATCAACTCCTTATTCAGATTACTTAGATAGTAGAGGTTTCAGACTAGATGCAGACTATCATATTTCAGACTTCAGTATTTTTTGTTTAGTCTGGGGTATTCTATTACCCCACACAGATGTTACGTTATTAAGTTATGTTCAGTATTGAACCTTATGGCCTTTCAGTGCATGTTTCCGCATTATTATGTTATAGTATGCAGTGTACAGGTACAAATATTAGTCATGGGTTAGCTTGTGGTCCTTCGGGGGAAAGAGCACCATGTATCATTTTGGGTACCAGATTCAGGGCATTATAGGGACCTTTATATTCAAGAGAATGCCATTTGAAATTTTCAACGCACCTGACACTTTTTAGATATATATGATGTCCATATTCTTTGACATCATGGAAGATATGATCTAGGTATTCATGGATGAGTTTTTAGTGGTCGCAGATGCATTTGATGATTGCCTAGCCCTTTTAGCCAGTGGGTGCACTACAGAGATGTCAAAAGTGTAATTTGGTGCTAAATTAGGAAAATTGTCACTTTATGGTGAGAGAAGGTATAGTGCTAGGGCATAAGATCTCCAAATATGTCAATGAGGTGGAAAAAGCAAAGACAGAGGTAATTGAGAAATTTCCACCATCTGTATTAGCTAATGGTATACGAAGTTTTTTAGGTCATACTGGTTTTATAGGAGATTCATCAAGGAATTTTCTAAGATTGCAACTCCCTTATGCAAACTTTTAGAAAAGGAAGTGAAATTTGTATTTGATGATGAGTGTCTCAAGGCTTTCAAATGCCTAATGGAGCGGTTGATTTTAGCACCGATTATGTGTCACCAGACTAGTCTGCAACTTTTAAAGTAATATGTGATGCAAGCAAAATGGCCTTGGGTATTTTCCTTGGCCAAAGAAGAGAGAAAATCTTGCATCCCATCTATTATGAAAGAAAAACTTTAAACCCCGCACAGAAAAACTACACTGTTATAGAGCAGGAGTTACTTGCGGTGGCTTTCACTTTTGAGAAGTTTAGGTCCTACTTGATTGGGACCAAGGTGATAGTTCACACTGAACATGAAACATTGAGGTTCTTGATAACAAAAAAATATGCCAAACCTCGATTGATTCATTAGGTACTCTTGCTAGAAGAGTTTGATTTTAATGTCAAGGATCATAAAGAAAAAAAGAATCAAGCCACAGACCAATCATCTAGACTTGAAGAGGAGATGATACAGAAACTAGGGGATAATCTTGAGATAGATGATTATTTTTTTGATGAGCACGTGCAAGTATCATCTCATGATTTGATTCCATATTTGCTGATTCTGCCAACTACTTAGAAAGTGATCTGGTTCCAAAAAATTTATCCTTCCAGCAATGATAGAGATTTATGTATGAGGTAAGGAAATTCTTTTAGGATGAGCCATATCTGTTCAGGGTTTATGCCGATGGAGAAATTCAGAGATGTATACTAGAGGTGGAGATGATGAGCATTCTAGAGGCTTTTCATTCATCACTAGTTGGGAGTTATCATAGTGATAAACGGACAACCCATAATATTCTACAATATAGGTTCTATTGGCCTACAATCTACAAGTATGCTCTTGATTTTGCACAATCCTATGACCAATGTCAGTGTCAAGGCAATATTTCTCAATGCCATAAACTTCCCATGACATCTATCTTGGAGTTGGAGCTATTTAATGTATGGGGAATTGATTTCAAGGGTCCATTTATGAGCTCCTATGGAATAAGATGCATTTTGGTAGTAGTTGACTATGTATCAAAATGGGTTGGGACAGTTTCACTTCTGAACAACGACAGCAGAAGCATCACTATTTTTCTAAAGAGAAATATCATTTCTAGATTTAGCACCTTATGTGCAATGTTAGTGTGAGATGATACCTAGTTCCTTTTGTATGTTAAATTTAGAAATTGCCTGGTTAGTATTTCCTAGGTTGAAGGATAGTCGGTTAGGAAAGGATCATAGGCCATTTTTGATTTTAGTCTATTTTTAGCCTAAATAACTTTCCGTTGTGAAATTGTATCCCTTGATCCCTGCATTGAGCCTTGTAGACTATTTTTTCTTATTTATCCATTCACCTTCCTATTTGTGTTGCAATTCACCTATTTTGGCCTTGTTCCTTCCTGGACAGTATGCACTTCAACACAGGCAAAAAACCTAAGTTAAGGGTGGCTATCATAAGGGTGCATAGTGTAAAATAGGTATGAAGAAGGATAAAATAAGAAATAAATTTAGTAGGGCTGTGTGTGGTAGAAAAAAAAAAGAAAAATTATGAAAAAAAATTTAAAAAAGAAAGAATAAAAGACCACTCTTAACCTGAATGTGCATAAAAGAATAAAAAGGGAGAAATAAGGGTGGAATAAAAGAAGATTGGTTGATAAGTGAGACCCCAAAAAGTTATTGTAGTGGCAAGGTATCTTAGTCACTTTAAATTTCCATATATATCATACTATCCCCCAAGCCTATATTTCAAGCTGGGAAAAGTCCAATAATGATCTTAACTTGACTATCTAAATGCTAAGGTAAAAAATAAGGGCAAGCCTATGGTATTTGACATGCATTTATTGGAGCTTCTATATTGAGTGTGAGTGTCTCTTTACCGTCCCTATATTAACATGCATGAGTTTATTTGAGTGAGTGGGACATTCTTGTTGTGAGGGCACTTGAGTCATGTTACTAGTTATCTGCTTATTTTGGGTAGTTTAATTTTTACATACGAGTGGTTGTCTGTTGCTAATGTAATTTCCATAACTTGATTTCTTTGTGTCACATTATTGTGCTTCATGCTCATGCACAATTGTTTTTTAAAACGAGTGATAGGAGGGGATTTTTTGATATGAACTAAATGTGATGACTGACTGTCTTGAATATCTTAGATTCTCTTAGTTAAGCATAGTTTTGTTGTGATGTGTTTTTATTGCTTGAGGACATACAAATGTTCTAAGTTGAGGGTGTTGATGTGTTATAGAAATATAGCATTTTTGACACCTAAAACAAGGAAAGTATGCAAGTTTCTGAGGCCTTTCTGTTAGATATGATCGGTTTTGGGTATGTTTTGCAAAAAATCATAATTTGGATGATAAGTTCATAAAAATGGTGAAAAAAATTCTTTTCAGCTATTTTTAGAGTGATTATGGATGGTTGGGATATTTTTTGGCTTGATCGTGATCAAAGCATGTCCAAGAATCGAAGAATAGCTAAAAAACTGACTCTCGGCACCTACTAAGTTGACCCACAGACCGCAGGTACGACATACGGACTACAGGTACACAAAGTGGGTACCAGAAGTCTAAAAACTTGAGAGCTAACTTGCAGGAAAATTTCCCATCCGATACGTGCCGTCCATACCTATTCCCGGAGCAGACCACAGGTACCACATGCACCTGTACCCAAACCGTAGGTACAGGAAGCGAAAGCCACTGACCCTATTTTCTCCTATTTTATTTGGGCTTAGTTTTTAGGATTTTCTCTTCTATTATAAATACCCCTTATGTACTTTTTAGTAGAGGTTCGACACTTTTAACACTTAGAAATACATTTTGATTTCAAGATCCATGTTTGATCTTAGGATTTCATTGTATTGACTTTGATTGATTATTCATTTTACGGTTGTGGGTTTTTATTTATATCATCATTGTGAATTCATCTTTTCTTTCCAATATGAATATGATCGATTTCTTCATAAGTATGAGAGACTAAAAACCCATAGCTAGGGTTGTGTGAACCCTAGCTGATTGATGAAGTAGGGAAGTATGATTGTTGAATTGAACCAATACCCAGGGCATGCATTGTATTATCTTCATTGTAATAGTTTTCTTAGAGGTTGCAAATGTTAGGATCCCCCAAGTATTGCTACTTGCTCTAAAAAGGGGTAGTGACTGGGAAAAGATAATGACAATAGTAATTTGGGAGTTAACAGTCGATCCATTGTAGTACAATGGTATATTTGAATGATTATTAGTTTTCATCTAATAACTTAAGACTCAAAAGGTGATAATTAACTGGGACCAGTGTCAGGGTTAGTAACGCGACATCCTGAGACTCAATAGGCAAAGGGTAAAATACTCCTACTCGTCCAAAAGACTATAGGAGGTACATAACTTAATGATTCTACGTGAAAGGTATTGGATGGGTTCAACAACGTACAATAAACCTACAAAGTTAAGACACCAAAGGGAACACAATCCTAGTATTCACTCATAACTAATTTCAACCAGAGTTAATATTGTTACTTGATTGAGATTACTATAAACTAATCCCCCAATTTACTTTCCAGTACTTTCTATAAACTTCAATTGTCGATAACTGCAAACCACGTATTCCCTTGGGATTCAACACCAACCTTAGTTGGGTTACTATATCTTGACAGCGACCATACCATCATCTAAAAGGAGGTATTGCTTGGACATCATCAGGACTCAACCTCATGAACTGGCCAACCCTTGTGGAATCAGAAGATAGAGTACCAATTGCCCCACACTCATCTTAAAAAGCAACCAACTAAGTTATCATGTGAATCGACTAACAAAACTCCATATTTATCATACCGGCCTAAGGATCTTGAGGAAGACTAGAGGGAATCGATAGAACTAACAAAAAATCAGGGACTGGACCCCTAGATCGAGTATGGATCCTATATGTAGAGTATGTACCCTTAATATCATCCTTAGTTAGGATAGAGGAGTTTTTATGCGTATCAGATCATGGAGGCATGATCTGAAAAGTGAACAAACTAGAATTAGAGAAAAATTCAAGACCTTAGACTTTATAGCTTTAAATCAGAGCATAAGAAAGAGAAACATTCCAAAAGGCTTTATAGCCTCTCTCCTATGAGTGTGGCATGCTACACACCCTCAAAAGAGACTCTACTCAACACAGCTTTGTGGAATTCAAATTAACCATGAACCTAGGGCTCTGATACCAATTTGATAGGACCTGAACTAGGGCCTAGTCGTGTTGAGTGCCTCAAGCCCAACCGATGATAGAGACCACCCCAATACCCTACCATAACTACCCTACATCCCATATCAAATAAGTTCTATATATTTATATATATATCATACCTCAGGAATTTGACCCTTGTAAAATTTATCAATTTTTAACCTTTTGACTTGGTACGACTCAAGGGTACTAATAATACCCTTGAATATGACTTGTGGTGTGTATTAGTGGTTTAATCATACACTAGGTATAATGATTGGCTTATCTACTACCCAATATATAACTCACTAGGGTATGAGTCATGTAGGAGTATACGAGTGTGTAGGGTAAGTCGTATGGTGCATGATTATCTTGGTCTTGTGGAGTCTTCCGTAGGTACGACATATGGATATGATTGGGGGTATCACTTATGCACTCATACCCTTAGGCATGAGTTAGGTAGGTGGAGTCATACAGAAACCAGTAGGTAAGGTCATGGAAAGGTTTGGGTATGAGTTGGGGTACCACTCGTACCCTAGGGTATGGGTGGTAATGGAAAGTTGTACCCCTGGATGCAACTTGTTTTAAATTTTAAGCCAAGGTTAATTTGGATATTTCCTACTCCTAAACCTCTATGTCCTCACATAATATAACCTTTGTTAGCCTTCCATAACATTGTTAAAGGATTAAAACACCTTAAATACTCTCTCAAACTTACTCTTAAAGATTGGAGGCTAGGGTTTCTTCATGTGTTCTATAAAGGCCTCAAAGGTTGAGATTTTTTCCATGAATCTTTATCTATAAGGCATGTACTCCTTCCCTCATTGTTATTTCCAACTAAAGACATGTGTATTGTGTTTTAAACATTGATTTATTAATCATGAATTGTGGTTTTCGAAATATAAGTTAGGGGTCTTGATGCATATGGTTTGATATTAGTTTAAATAATGTTTTTACATGTTGTTGGTAATGGTTTGCATAAGTGGTTATTGGTTGGTTATGTTTAAACAAATGGATCTTAAGTAACCCTAAGTATGGTAGTTTATTCATTGGTTTTGTTCTTGGTAAAGGCATTCCCTCAACATGTTTTATAAAATTCCTCAAAGAATGTTTTTACTTTATTATAGAACTTTCTTTGGGACTCTTGCATAGTTTGGTTTGTTAATGGAACTCAAAATGGTTTTGAATGGTTTTGCATTAGTTAGATGGTTTAAATAATATAAATGCCTTAAATTCTTGGCATGGTCTAAAATGGTTTAGAATGGTTTTAAAGGTAAAGGTTTTGATGGTCATGGTTGGTCTATTTTGAAAACCTTGTGGGATACATTGAAATCCCTCAAGTGGATGCATTAATGGAATTTGTTTAAATGGTTTGGAAAGGTAAACAGGTAAATGGTTATACTTGTGGGGAACATAAAAGTCCCCCAAGTGATTTATTATGGTAGGGAACTTGAAAGGCCCCTTAAACCTATATATGGTTAACTATGGATAATACTTGTAAGTAAGGATTGGTATGATAATACCAATATTAGTGGCCTCAGTTAATACATGGTTAATGGAATTGTTTGGTTATTTGGAACTGGTTCAAATTGGGCAATAATAGCGGGATGTGTTTCTAAGCCGTGGAAGGTGGAGGTCCCAAGGTGACCAAAATTGAAAACTCATATTTTTCGATGTGAGGTTTGGTCTTGGTGTCCTGTGCATTATGTCACATTATATTTTGGGGATGTACTTGTCATCCCAAGGTTTTCTTCCCTGGTCGTGCGGCTACACGGACTAGAGCCCTTTCAACAGGGCGAACTGAACCCATATAGCCCGTGGGTGGTTTAGGACGGCAAAGCTACACAACCCAGGTAAAGGTCTTAAAAACATTTTAAACTTGGTCTCTTTTCTGGCATAGTTATATATATTTGTATGGATGTATGCATATGGATGGTTTTACTTAGTTTTTATAAATGGCATTATCTTATCCTTAGCATGAGTGCATACTAGTGTTCACTCACTAACCTATCTACTGGTAGCTGTAGACCTATGCATTGCAGGGACCGACCATTCTATTTCTCCTGCTTAGTGATTGGATTCGGGGACAGTCAATGTTGACAGACAATGTTGGATTTAAGTGGTGAGCTTTCATAATTTGGAAAACATATATTTCATGTCATGGGTTACTTTACATATCTCTTATCTTTCATAGACTTTAGTGTTTTAGGCTATGGTCGGGGGCATGTCTCGACTAGGTACTCTTTGGTTGGTCTAAAAGCTTTATATGGACAACTGTGGACTTGAGTATGGTATTGATGGTTTATGTTATATATATATATATATATATATTCATATATTGGTTGATGGTTTTCGTATTGGTTTGGGTTGGACTATGGTGGTTGGACTTGGTTAGGTTGGTCTCAGATATAGACTTATCCCAGAGTCACCACCTTGGTAAATATACTATCTTGTTATATGTTCAGACATCAGCTGACTAAAGGTATGCATTTGGTGGTAGGGTTGGGTAATAGGGGCATTTCCCGGTCCTGGTTGGGCATGGGATTTCCTATTAGGACAAGGCCCTGGTTTGGGCCATGTCAATTTGGTATCAAATCTTAAGGTTTTGGTGTCATAAGGTGTCCACATAGTCGTGTCGAGTATATTCCTTCTTATGGGTATGTCGTGCGCCACACTTATAATTAGGAGGTTATGAGGCACTTAGGATATTTCACTTTCTTGGTTATTCTACTTTCGGGCTATGGAGTGTAAGATCTTAAACTTCTCTCTTAATTTTCCTTGGTTCACTCTTCGGATCATGTCTTCTCAACAATCTAAAGTTATGGAAACTTACCTGTTCTACTAAAAAATAACATAGATGGATCTAGTGTAACTTATTAGACACAAACACGGTCAAGGGTCACAACTTTTGGTTTTCCCAGTGGATCCCAATCCTCATCATCCCATTTTGTTTATAGGTTTGTCCTATAAGGGTTGTTGTTTGGTAAAATAGAGTATTGGCTACTATCTCTGGCTCCAATAGTGGACGGGATCATCTCAATATTCTTACTTTTTCTCGGGAGTTCGAGGAATCTTCTGATGCTGACACTGGTAGATTTAGAACTCCTTTCTTTGTGGTGTGTATGGTTTACTTGGTTTGTGGTCCTCTATCTTTTGTGGCCTCATTTATGATTGTGTATTTTGGATATAGTCCCAAGGTTCTTTCAAACTCTTTTCTTCTTTTGTTTCTACCTTGGTAGATCGACTCTTTTATTGCCAACACAGACTATAAAGGTATGTGGTGTCTGTTGGTAGTAAAGGGGTCTTGGTGGATTTTTGTATCTCGAATATGGTGGATTTTAATGTCATTTGGGGGAATGGATTGGTTTCACTCGTGCTATGTGTCATTAGGTTGTCAAATCCATAAAAAATTATCTTTATACTCCATGGTGAGTCGATAAAGGGATGGGAAGATGGTTTCATTCCCTAGCTAATAAGAGAAACAATTATATCATGTCTTAGAACTCAAAGGTTGGTTAAAAAAGGGACATCTTTATTATTTGGCCCGAGTTAAAGATTTTAACTTGAAAGGTTTTTTTTCACATTTGGCTTTGGTCGTGAATGAATTTCCTGGGGTCATTTCTGGTAGCCCTGATGGTGTCTTTATAATGGGGAGGTTGGTTTGAGGATGGTCTTGTTCTGGAAATTTATTCAAATTTCTATTCCTTCTTTAGAGAATGGTTTTGGTGGAGTTAAAGGATCTTACGGAGAAATTAAAGGATCTCTTAGATGAAGGTTTCATCAGTCTTAATATTTCTCTATGAAGTGTTTTGTTCTTGCATGTATAAGGGAAATGATTTTTCTTAGAAATAAATAGGTTGTCGGTGGGTGACTAAGGAATTTGGAGTATCCTCTTTATGGGGTGAACCATGCTTATGTATATTCTATAAGGGTACTTTGCTAATAGTACACGGTGGTTGGTAGATCCTAGGCTTGAATCAAGATGCTTGATTTTGATAAAAGAGAGTATGATAAGCTCAGAAATAGCAATAAAGGAGTTGTGGAGGTAAGCTGGTAGGTTGGATGAGGTTGTTGATTTGGGAAATACAATAGTGGGGAAAGTTATGGCATATAGGCCGGAGGTTCAGGTTGAACGGATGTATTGTGGATCTAGTCATTGGACAGGTTAGATCATGGAGATGGCATGTATCCTTCTCCCTATACTTGTACTTATTGTTGGCATGAAATTAATTATTAAATTCATGGTTTTGAAATTGGGTTTTGGCACAATTAAGGTCTTTTGACATGATTACTCATTTAAGTGATTTCCATGGGTTATGATGCATTATTCGTGCTTTATTTATGTTTATGAACATTGTGGGATGCATGGAAATGTTAAATGGATTTTGGGGTACTATGGATTCCCCAATTACTTGATTTTGGTTTTGAAAACTTTTTACCCTCAAAAGACTTGTGAAATTGACATTGGATACAATTTTGTCATATGATTTAACTATTCTTGAATATTTGCATTGCATAGATGGTTAAGGAAACATGGATTAGGTTTCATTTGGTTTCAAATGATTTTTTAAAGGCCTTGGTGGCCATGGTTTGCTTTTAAATGGTTTTGATTTAAACTACAAACTTTGAAGTCAATTTGGTCTAATGGTTTTTGCATGTCGATGTTGGGATCTAGGTAGCATTGGGATGAATAAGGTTTTAGGTATAGGAGAACCAAGCATCCCTAGTGTACTTCTTTAGTGATACCAATTAGAGCGGAGAATTGTGTTCATTGGTGTAATGGGATGGAGGTTGGTGGTTAATCTAGAATTCACTTTTAGTGGTGGACTTCAAGGGAAGTTCGGGTCACATATTCTAGTGATACTCTTCCATCTCGGTTGAGAGAGTACTCTACTAGTGTTGCATGCATTCTTATAGCACTTATGCCTAAGGTTCTCGTTTGGTATTTGCCCCATTCCTTAAATATGAGTTTTGACTTACATTACATTACTCATGGTATATGTGGTTGTATTTTTTTTGGTGTCTAGTTTTAAGGACTCCTTTTCGGTACAATTGTGTCTAGATGGTTCGTCATTATGGTTTAGGTATTTATTATAAAGTACTTCGTGCCTAAGTACCGTGTCTTGTTTCAGGGGGATGGGTCTTTGTGTAGCCTTGGGTGGCATGGGTAATTCTTATAATTTGGTTCCTTAAATTATTTTTCTTGTGTTAGGTGGTAGTGACATTGGAGAGCATGGTGATGTTGTGAAATAGGGAATATAGAAGTCCCTAAATGGGAGAGAGTCTAGGGTGACTACCAGAGTTAGGGTTTTGAAAGGTAAGGTAAGGTTGTTGTCATGGGAAATAGTTAGGAAAGGAATAGGTGGTGAAAATCCTTTCTGGAATAATAAATGGTGCTGGATCTCTAGAAGAATAGATCATACCGCGGGTATATAAGTCATAGGATTGAATGTTTCTATTGGTAGATGTACCAATAGTTGTGTTGGATACTTGAGAGTTTTGGAAAGACATGGTTTTATACAATGCTTTGATGGTTTGATCATTGTATGGTTTTGGGTGCTCAATTATAGGATGGAGCTTTTGGTTATAATGGTTGGATATGGTTTATCCATGTTCTTTGTTCATAATTCCTATATTATAATGGTGATAAAAGCGATGTAGTGTTTCGGGATAGGGATAAGGAGTAAAACCCAGTGGCTTAGGTTAGATCTTTCGTGCTTTGGATAGGCTTGAACATGGAATTAGTGGTGTATAACTAGACTAAAGCTTTCGTGGCGGTGTGTCTTGATAAATTCTAAATCGAATTGGACTTGCCCTTTATCATGAGTCCATTCATTCGGTAATCTATGTGTTATAATGGGGTGAGGTGTGGATGGTCCTAGGTTGGTTGGTTCCTTTGGGTGGTATTGGTATCTTGGGTTCTTTGTTCTTTTCAAGAGGTCCCGATGAGGATCTTGGATTAGTAAGTTCGCCGGTTGCGAAAAAGTAAGGTATGGCTTCAGTAAAGGCTCTATGGTGGAACTAAAGGTCTAAGAAAGTCATTTGAGATGCGGAGGAGGATATGAAGTTCAAGTATCCGCGTTGGTTCTTTAATTTGGAAACTCGTGTGTAGGGTATATGTGGTTTATCACATCTTGGTTTCTAACTTGGTTAAAGGTGAGGAATAGTTCCTTTTGCATCTCTATTTTCTAACTTAGTTAGAGGTCGGAATAAAAGTGTTGGGGTGTAAATCGTGTTTAGGGATGTGATGACCTTCTTATCTCGGTTTGTGTTCTTGTCCTCTATTTTAATTAGAGGAAAGTTTGATGTGTGTTAATGTGATTATTTGCGCTTGTTCTTACCCTTACCCTCGTTCGAGGATGAATGATCCTAGTGGGGGAGATTCCGAGAATTTGATCCTTGCAAAATTTCTCAAGTTTTGGACCCTTTGACTTGGTATGACTCAAGGGTACCAATCGTACCCTTGAATATAACTTGTGGGGTGTCTTAATGGTTCAATCGTACCCTAGGAAACATGTTTGGATTTTTTACTACCCAAGATATGGCCCACAAGGGTATGAGTCGTAAAGGAGTATACGAGTGGTATAGGAAAAGTCATATGGTGCATGATTGTCTTAGTCTTGTGGAGTCTGCCCTAGGTAAGACTGATGGATACGATTTGGGGTATCACTCATACCCTTAGGTATGAGTTAGGAAGGTGGAGTCATATCGAAATCAGTAGGTAAGGTCATGGCAAGGTTTGGGTACGAGTTAGGGTACCACTCGTACCCTAGGGTACGGGTGGTAAGGGGGAGTCACACCCCTGGGCACTACTTGTTTTAAATTATAAGCCAAGGTTAGTTTGGAAATTCCTACTTCTAAAACCTTATGTTCTCACGTATTTTAAACTTTGGTAGCCTTTCATAACACTTGTTAAAGGATTAAAACACCTTAAATACTCTTTCAAACTTACTCTTGAATATTGGAGGCTCGGGTTTCTTCATATGTTCTTCAAAGGGCTCAAAGGTTGATATTTCTTCGGTAAATCTTCATGTTTAAGGCATGTACTCATTTCCTCATTGTTATTTCCAACCAAAGGCATGTGTATTATGTTTTAAATGTTGATTTATTAATCATGAATGGTGATTTTTGGAATATATGTTGGGGGTCTTGATGCATATGGTTTGGTATTGGATTAAACAATGTTTTTACATGTTGTTGGTAATGGTTTGCATATGTGGTTATTGGTTGTATGTTTTAACAAATGGGTCTTGAGTAACACTAATTATGATGGTTTATGCATTGGTTTTGGTCTTGGTAAAGGTACGCCCTCAACATGTTTGATAAAATGCCTCAAAGAATGTTTTTACTCTATTGTTGGACTTTCATTGGGACTCTTGCATGGTCTGGTTTGGTAATGGAACTCTAAATGGTTTTGGATGGTTTAAATTATGTAAATTCCTTAAAAGGTTGGCATGGTCTAAAATGGTTTGAAATGGTTTTAAGGGTAAAGGTTTTGGTGGTCATGGTGGGTCTATTTTGAAAACCTTGTGGGATACATGGAAATCCCTCAAGTGAATGCATTAATGGAATTGATTTAAATGGTTTAAGGTAAAATGCTAATTGGTTATTTTTGTGGGGAACATGGAAGTCCCCCAAGTGGTTTAATATAGTAAATGAAAGGGCACTTGAAAGGCCCCTTAAACCTATATATGGTTGACTATGGATAATACTTGTAAGTAAGGATTGATATGACGATACCAATATTAATGACCTCAGTTAATTAATAGTTAATGGAATTGGTTGGTTATTTGGATCTGGTTTTAATTGGGAAATAATGGCGGGATGTGTAGCTAAGCCGTGGAAGGTGGAGCTCCCGGGGGGACCAAAACTGGAAACTCATATTTGCCGATGTGAGGTTTGGTCTTGGTGACCGTATGCATGATGTCACACTATATTTGGGGGATGTACTAGTCATCCTAAGATTTTCTTCCATGGTCATGCGGCTACACACACTAGGGACCTTTCAGCAGGGGGATCTGAACCCTTATAGCGCAAGATTGTTTAGGACGGCAAAGCTACACAGCCCAGGCAAAGATTTTAAAGGCATGCTAAACCCGGTCCCTTTCCAGTATATATATATATATATATATATATATATGATTGTATGCATATGGATGGTTTTACTTGGTTTTGTATATGGCATTATATTATCCTTATCCTAAGTGCATGCTAGAGTTCACCCACTTATCCTTATTTCTACTATTTAGTGATTGGATTCGGGAACAGTCAATGTTGGATTGAAGCGGTGAGCTTTCATAGTTCTAAAGACATCTATTTGATGTCATGGGTTACTTTACATATCTCTTGTCTATCATAGACTTTGATTTTATGTGTTATAGTTAGGGGCATGTCCCAACTAGGCACTCTTTGGTTGGTCTAGAGGCTTTGTATGAACAATTGTGGACTTAGGTATGGTATGGATGGTTTATGTTATATATATTCATATATTGGCTGATGGTTTTCGTATTGGTTTGGGTTGAATTATGGTGGTTTGACTTGGTTGGGTTGGTCTAGAATATAGACTTATCCCAGAGTCACCACCTTGGTGAATACGCTATCTTTTTATATGTTTGGACATCAGCCGACTCAAGGTATGCATTTGGTGGTCGGGTTGGATAACAGGGGTGATTCCCGACCCTGGTTGGGCTTCGGATTACCCATTACGATAAGGCCTTGGTTCGGGTCACATCTATATATATAATCTAAAATAAAATGGAACAATCATAATAAAATATAGTCAAGTGGTATCGCCATAATACCAATACCAACGCCGTAACACTCCACATTTTGGACTAGAATGAAAATCCATTATTCATATGTGTAGATGTTCCAAAAGCCTCAAATCTTATGTAAATTTATTGTGTTAATCAATTATGTAGTGTGGGAATCTATTTGAGCATGGATTAAGATCATAGAGGTCCCCTAACTCAAGGACAAGTTGAAAGCTTTCCGATCGTTCAAGTTCTAGTGAGCGTCAAAACTTGGGTAAACTTCAATCGATCATAACTTCTTGTGTATATCGAATTAGAGGACCTACTATATGTCAAATAAAATCTCTTTGAATTAGCTTTCCAAGGATACCAATTTCGTCCAAATCCAATATCGGAACAAAAAGTTATACCTACTTTACTCTAGCATGTCATCCTGGAAAACTGAGTGACGACATTCGTGATAACTTATCACAAGTGTGATGACTTATCACAAATGTTGTCAGCCTTAGGAAGAATACAGCCCCCAGTGACGATATTTTTGATAAGTTATCACAAGTGTGATGAATCATCACCAATGTTGTCAGCCTTAGGCAGAAATTCATCAATTCCAGCCCCCCTAGTGACGACATTTGTGACGATTTATCATAAGTCTAACGACCTATCACAAATGTCGTCAGCCTTAGATTTTCAGCAACTGGGAAGTGGTTTATTAAGGGTATTTTGGTCTTTTTCCTTCACCTCCCACGGCTTAAAACCCTCAAGGGGCGTAACTTTATCCTATTTTTCTTTAGTTAAACATCTCAAAAACCCTCCCTTACACTTTCAACCACAAGATTAGGATTTTTATTAAAATCATCTCCCAAAAGCAAGATTCAAGACTTTTTTCCAAGATAATAAAGAATTAAGTTTCCCAATCGAAGAACTCTCCAGCAACTCATCAAAGTTTTCTTTCTAAGGTATGCGTAGTGTTCATTTATGGATCTCTTTCATCCATGGTACTCAAAAATCATGTTCTAAATTATAAATTATGATTTTCTTCTTGTGTTATGACTATATTCATGTTGATGATTGTTGTTTGGATTCATGGTTATATCTTGATGTGTTTTTCATGAAGCATGTGAGTAGGTTAGTTGAAACCCATGAATTTTGGATGAATTAAGATTGTCAAATTGATAAGTACACCTATGCCCAAAGTTGTGCATGTAAGGTGTTTGATGAAATGCCAAGAATGATAGAATCTGTGTTTTTATGACTTAATAGTGCTTAAATGACAAGTCCATGTTCTATTTCTTATGTTTCCACATGAATTCCATGTTATTGATATGTGTTGTTGTTATGAGTGTTGTGATATGGAATGTCCATGATATTGAGGTATGCAAGTATACTCATGTTATATGTATTCCCTTTCATGTATAAGGTGTTGAGAACCATGTGTAATATAAAATCCCCCACTTATAGTATTATGAATTGTGGATGTTATTCCTATGATCAAGAAGTATCATGTGTGTCAGTTTCCTTCCATTGAGTCCTGAGGGTACTTGTACCCGAAAAATATAACTTGTACCTGGAGACAAGTCAGTCTCAAGATAATCGCAGTCGTGCTATGATTAGTAGAACTCAGTCAGTTACAGAATTCAAAACTCTCAGACAGTTATAGAACTTAAGAAATCTTAGTAATCTAAGTATCGTTATTATTCTAGCTTCCGTTCAGTACTCAGCTCAGATCTCAGTAGCATTCAAGAAATCAATTCAGAACTTTGTATCATTCAGTAAGATAATAGATTTAGTATTATTACGTCAGATAAAGGACACAAGTGAACTCAGTCAGCTCAGTCAAGTAAGAAACTCAGTAAAAACTTCAGCTCAGTTCAAGTACAAGTTCTAAGAATCAGTTCAGAGTCTTTCAGTTGGGAGTAAGAGCTAGCATCGAGCGAATAAAGGGATGGCAGCTCCCTGTTAGAGAGGCAGGGTCATTAGGATCAATCCCTGAACTCCAGAACTGCGTAACCAGCGCAGGATTTAGGAGTCACCCATCAAAAAAAGGCTTGTCATCCGTCAGAGAGGCTTGACTATTATACTGCCTTAGGCTTGAATTTCTACGAGGATCACCCATCAGATAGGCTTGACCAGAGAGGTCTTTACCCGTGGCACAATATTAACACCCTTCCAGTTGGGGTTACAGGTTGGACCCTACTAGTTCAGACTTGGGGCATGTCGTTTAAGTGAGAACTCCAATAGTTATAGTTTTAGTATCAATCTTCAGAGTAGAGCTCAGAAATCAGGACTGTCAGATACAGTCATTAATCTCAGTAAGGAACTCAGATAGTTCCACAGCTTATTAAACTACCTGCCAGGTAGGCTTGGTCTAACATAAAGTTATTCAGTATCAATATTTACAGAGGTCACCCATCAGATAGGCTTGATCTCAGTCTAAGATTCAGTTGAGTATTCTCAATATCAGTTCCAGAGATCACCCATAGTTAGGCCTGATCTCAAGCTTAGTCACTCTTAATCATTATTAGAATATTTAGACTGTCAGATACAGTCGCTCAGTATCAGTTACATCGGTTAGGCCAATCATTACAGTTATATCAGTTAGATCAGTCGTTATAGCTTACGTTATCAGTATTCAATTTTAGGACTATTAGACATAGTTAATTAGACCAATTCTTCATAATTTAAACTGTCAGAAATAGTCATTCATCTATTCAGTATCTCAGTATCAGTAAACTCATGATGTCAGCAATCAGATTCAGTAGTCAGTATCACCGCGAGTTCACTTATAGTTACTTATGCATGTATGTATTCTCATGTTCATATCAGTCAGCATTGTTCATGCATATAAACCCTTTGCATTTAGCCTACCTCACTCGTATACTCAGTAAATTCAGACGTACTGACGCATTCATGCTATGGTATTTTATTTTACGCTATAGGTTCAGAGGCACGAGTTCTAGAGCAGCAGTAGCATTGCTGTTTTCAACAATCAGAGTTAAAAGTGAGTCGTCATCCTCGAGGACATGATTATTTCTCTATCTTTTCATTGATTAGTTCATTAGTTGGAGTTAGTTAGGGACATGTCCCATCATCTCATTATTTAGATTATTCAGACAGTAGAGGCTTTTAGACTAGATTACAGACTAGATTCAGAGTTCAGTATTTTGGTTTTGTTTTGGTATTGTGATACCACTTTATTCAGACATTGTTATTATTCAGATTATGTTTAGTATTGAACCTTATGGCTTTTTAGTTTATGTTTTTGCATTTATATTCATATATTATGCAGTGTCCAAGTATAGATATCATTCATGGATTAGCTTGTGGCCCCTCGGGGTCATGAGCACCATGTAGCATTCTGGTTCAGAAAATTAGGGCGTTACAAACGCCAAGGCTAACACCAATGTGGACACCGCCCATACTAACCAATAGTAGTCCCACAAAGCCTCTATCCTAAAGTAACACAGTATTTGATTGGGACATGCCCTCGATCATTGCCAAAACTAAAGTCTAAAAAATGACCAAAGTGTGTAAAGAAAGACATAATATGAAATAAAGCCTTTCGGAGTATGGAAGCTTACCACTTCAATCCAACACAAGATGATCCCGAATCCAATCATTGAGCAGGAGGAGTAGAACAGCTGGATCCTACATCACATGGGGATACAACACCTAAAGATGGGTTAGCGGGTGAATGCTAGCATGCACTTAGGATAAGAATAAAATAATACCAACCTTTAGAACCAAGTAGCAACCATATGCATACGCATTCATACATATAAATATATAATCCATACCAGGAAAGCGAATCAGATTTAGCATGATTTTAAAACCATTAACCTGGGTATGTGAAGCTTAACCATCCTAGAACCACCCACAGGATATATTGGGTCCAGTATTACCCCCTGGACGGGCCCCATTACGTGTAGCCATACAAACCAGAGATACCGTAGGGGTAGGGGATTTCTGCGTACCTTCTGCCTTCTATGATACATATATACAAGTGTAACTTAGGGGATTTCCATGTACCCTATAAGTATATGGTCGACATTAAAAATCCTCATGTTGGTAAACATGAGTTTCCAGTGTCCGTCCATTAGACTCACACCTTCACAGTTAGCTATCACAACTCGCTATTATTTCCCAATTAAAACCATTAATACACAACCAAACCATCATTTCATTTAATATTAACCAAGGTTATAAGTAGTGATATTGTAATACCGACTACAACTTAAAATTAATGTTCTTAGCCAACCTTTAAAGAAGAGGGATTACCATGTACACAAAGATTCCATTATTATTAAGTTTACTTTGGTGAGTCCCATGTACCCCACAAGTAATTCATTTTATGTTTGCTTGGGGGATTCCCTTGTACCCCATAAGGCTTTCAATTAAACCCAACCATGACCACCAGCACCTTACCATTTAACCATTTAAAACTATTTAAAACCATCCAAATCAATTAGGGTTCCATTACCACTTTATGCCATGCAAAGTTTTCAATAAAAGTTCAACAATATAACTAAAGCATTCTCATAGGCATTTTATCAAACATGTTGAGGGTATATAGTTTTCAAAACCAAAATCAAGTACCAATTAACCATCCCCAAGCAACCATATGTTCAAACCACCATTAAAACATGAAAAATCATAATTAAGACATGGGAAAACCATAGCCAACCATTTATAACCAAAACCCCCACCATATATTTCAAAATCTAAAACCATACCACAATTATGCCATGAAAAACATATATTAAATCATACCTTTAGTTGGAACTAATAATGAGAGAGGAGTAATATGCCTTAGGTTATGAAGAAAACGGAGAGAAATCACCCTTTAGAGCCTTAATTGACCATTTTGGAGGAAAACCTAGCCTTTGCTTAACCCAAGAGCTTAAGAGTGTTTAGAGAGAGTTTTTGAGTGTTCAAAAGTAGAATAATAGGATAAATGAAGGTCCAATAGTATTTTAGGCTGTGGGGTCATAAGGGGTTCAGAGGGGAATTGTGCTAGAATACCCCTAACTTAAATTGTATAAAATTTTGGCAAGAGGGTACGACCTCCTCCCCCAAACCATAACTTTCCATACGAGTGGTGGGTACTACTCGTACTATAGGCCTCAACTTGGACCCCAACACTGTCCAACATACAACCACCATGGCCAACTCATATCCAACATATGATAAGTACCCTAGAACCGTACCTTAGGTAGAATAGAATCACCTAGGCTAGACATAGGGCATCATATGATTAACATCATACCACTAGTATCCTAACATACAACTAGTATGATCCATTCATACCTTGGACAGAAACCAACCAAACCACACTGATAAATATACGAGATGAGGACCCCTAAATCGTACCCTATTATATGACAAGTATCCCAAGTCGTATGAGGTCCAAAAGACTTAAAACGCAAGAAATTTTCCAGGAACAGAACCCATGGTGTTTCACTAAGTCTACAACTATTCACTATACAAAAGAGAGTTTTAATATGTTGAAGAAAGGTGTTTTTGTGGTAGATGTTTTGACTCTTCAACTAATCCGGGGTTGGTTGAGTTGTGCATTATTGATGGGGGGACAAATCAAAAAAATACTGTTGGATCAGTATTTATCATGCCATAGTGGACTTGAATATCCTTAAAAAAAGCGAGATTTTCATACCTCAGCCAAGAAAAAGATTATCTTATTTTCTTCATTTCTTTGTTCATTTTATTGTTTCAACTGTAACTATTATAATCTGTGATATATTACATCAACATTTAGTTTGTGTTATTCCCATACATTTGATTATCACAAATATTTGTTAGTATGATTTTAGAGAAAATTCAAATATTCGAACTTTTGTATATATTGTTGTTATTTTTAGGTGGTCATTAATTTTTGTTTTTATTTCTCATTTTATGAAAGTTTGTGGTTCAAAGTATCCTTAATTACAATCTAATTTTGCCCTCAGACATAACTTGTATCACTGTACTTATGCTTTAGGCTTGTGTATCGACTTAATTTTTTAATTTACGTTGAGACTAACTTGTGCCACTGAACTTATGCCTCGCTGGCATAGCGTCACTGAATTTATGTCTTGTAAATTTTCTTTTTCTTGAGGCATAACTTAGATTACTAAACTTATACCTTGCAAATTTTCTTTTGCCTTGTAAATTTTCTTTGTTGTTAGTGATATTTCTGGCCATTTTTTTACTTTAAAATCTGAAAAATAAAAACTAAAGATCAACATTTGGCAAATATTGTGTGAACCACAAATTAAACAAACATTCATAGCATCACTACTAGACTCCACCCTCAGAGGCGGAGCCAGGATTTCAAGTAAGGGGGTTCAATATTCAAAGAAAACTAAATCGAAGGGGTTCAACACCTACTATAACCACATAAAAAAATAATTTTAATCATGTATAAATAGTATATTTTTCTATCGAAGGGGGTTCGGACGAACCCCTAAAGAGGGCTAGCTCCGCCTCTGTCCACCCTACATTAAACAAATCATAATTACACATGTGTCCTAATGAATAACACCTCTTTTCTATTCTTTTCTCCCGCTCCTCTCTCCTCCCTCTTTTTCTTTGAAAATCAACAGATCTGAAACTTCACCCAATTTCATATACAAAATAGATTTGAAATAGGTGTAATATATATGATGATCTCTTTCTCTCTGCAAATCAATAGTGAACTCAATTAACTCAAATCGTACATCTTTTTTCTAAGTATGTACTATGGATACATGCTTTCATATTTTCCTGGTAATACTTGTAGAAATTGATACTGAATGCATAGATTCATGAAATTACACGTTGTAAAACATAGATACAAGGAAGGAGAGGAATGAGAGAGGGAGAAAGGCCAGTGAGAGATACATGCAAATCACGCTTCAGATATATAGTGCATCTAAGACAAATTACATATAATTAGATGTGCATGTATCTCTATGTATCTAGTCATGCACCCCAGTTACATGAGAATGCAGGTATAATAGCTTAGCGTGCATCTTAATAGAAACATTAGATATTTTATGTAAATTTTGAAAGTGTGGTGCCTTCAAGTAATTAGGATCTAAAACTCCTATATTTATGTAGTTTTTTCAAATTAGTTCTAATTAAAACAGTTCAATATACTCCCTCCATCACATTTTACTTGTCCCAATTTAATATTGCATATTGACTAAGAAAAACAATTAATAACATAACTACTTTACCATAATATTCCTATTAAATGATGTTTACATTTTAATTTGGAGAAAAAAATAATTAATACTAAGGGTAAAAAAGGAAAAAAGAAAATTATCTTGTCTTGATTAATGAAAAATGACAAGTAAAATGAGAAATCAAATTAGAAAATTTGAGACGAGTAAAATGGGACTGAGGGAGTATAATATGTTGCGCTCCTTAAGTTATATGAACTATAATGAAACTCATTTATATTTTGGTTGGTAACTGTGGGCTCTAGAATGTTGTTTACATAGCTATTCAATAAAGTAAATACTTTGAAACCAATAATTAAATCTATTTAATCTACCTAATCCGCGCACCCCCCTATAAATGGTATCAGAGCACAGTAATTTAAAAAGTACGGAAGAGATATATGTTAGAATTGTTAGAATTAAAATAGATTTAGAGTTAAAACAATTTACTTATAAGAAAATTAATTATGCGAAGACCATTTAAAAATAGAGAAGCTTTTAGAAAAATTAAAGAATCATTAATTAGTAATTATTCAGAATATATAAGTCTAAATAAAACAAAAGAAAATCAACAAAAATTAGCCTACTTAATTACATTAATATCTAGCATTGAATCAAAATTAATAACACATTTAAAATCTAGAAGAATGAAACATATACCACCTAATTATGATAAAATTAGATTTAGATATCCACCGAGATATTATAAATATAATTTAAAATGAATAAAATACAACAATACAAAGAATTAAAACAAATTATCTCTGAAAAACGTAAAGAATTAAAAATAAGAATAGAAAGACTACATTATAATATATTTGCCGGAGTTAGTAAAAATTCAATAGATACGCAAAAAGATGAAATATCAAAATTAGAATCACAAATAGATAGTTTAGAATATGTATATCAACATGACCTATTCACAATAAAATGAATAAAGAAGAATTTATAATAGATGAAAAAATATATGAAAACTACGAAGGATCAAAAATAAAAATAGTATTTTCTAATCTAGGACGAAGATATAAGAAAATAGGTGAACATTTATATTTAATGTTAGAAAAAGAAGAATTAAAGTTAGAAGATAAATTAACAGCAATGGTAAGAATAGAAAAAGAAAATGAAGAGATAGATAGGAAAAAAGAAATAGAAAAAATAAAACAACAAACTACGAAAGAAATACGAAAAATAGAAGAAACCAAAAATAGTAGAATTGCTGAATTAGAAAAGGAATTACAAATATTAAAGGAACTGTATGAACAAAGACAAAAAGAAAAAGAAGAAAAAGATAGAGAACAGAAATTACTAAATGAGATAAATCAATTTAAGGAAAAATTAGAAATAAAAAACGAAGAATTAGAAATAAATAATATAGATATTGAAGAGACAGATAATTATGAGTCCGAAGATAGTGAAACATATACAGAAATATTAACGAATATGAAAAATTTAGAAATCAATGAAAGAGAAATTAATGAGGAAAATTTAGAAGATACCCAAGAAATAAATACTCTTGATAAAAAAGAAAATGAAAATATAATACCTAAAACAACAGAAATAAGAAAACCCATATATTATAAGAATAAGTTTAAAAAATATAATGAATATGATAAATGGATACCAAAACAAATAGTGAATAAAAATTATAACTTTTTAGATCTAGACTGTGTAATAGATACAGAAAAGACAATACAATTATGGATAGGATATATGACAAAACAATTATTAGATAATAATATAAATATAACAGATGCACCGGAATATATAGAAAAAACACTAATAGGATCAGTAAAACTATGGTTTGCAAATCTAACCGAAAATAGCAAAAAAAGTATTAAGAACTAATAAACCTATAGAAGGAACATCATCAACAACAACTAAACTAACACCTATAGAATTATTAAAAAAATATGAAACAGCTATAAAAGATGAATTTGGTAGTACGACAACAATCGAAGAAGAACAAAATGAAGAAAAAGATACAAATAGAAATTTAATGTCAAAATTAGCAATATGTAATATGTGTTATATAGATGAATATACTTGCGCATTTAAAGAATATTATTACAAAGGAGCATATAGTATAGAAGAAAGTAAAGAAATAAGAAAGTTATATTTTAATAAATTACCCGAGCCATTTAGTTCGAAAATAATAAAAAGTTGGGAAGAAGCAAAAATAGTAGATACGTTAGGAGCAAGAATAAAATATTTACAACAATGGTATAGAAACTTATGTGAAAAATATAGAGAAGAATTAAAAATGGAAAAAACATTAATAAGAAATTTAGCCTGTTGCAAAAATAAAATAGCACCCCAATTTGGATGCGAAGAAAGATATTATAAGAAAAGAAAAAGACATAAAAAATACAAGAAATATAAAAAATCAAAATATAAATATAAGAAACCAAGAAAAAGATATTATGTAAAAAATTATAAACATAAAAGACCATATAGAAAAAAGAAATCTATAAAAGAATGTACTTGTTATAATTGTGGAAAGTTAGGACATTTAGCTAGAGATTGTAAATTACCTAAAAATCCAATAAAATATGTACACCTTGGAGGTACAGAGATATTAATAAAAGCATGTTTTAGAGAAGGAATAGATACACCCATAGAATTATATTTAGCAGACGATAGAATTATAAAACCTATAGAAAAAAGCATAATAACTGCCGTAAAAGGAAATCTAATATACCAAAAATTTAAATTTATAATAAGTGCAAATTATTCAGTAGCAGTAACAGATAGGAATATAGATAAATCATTAGTATTATATTGGAAAATATCAGGAATAGAATTAACCCCAGGAAGTAAAATATTTACAGCAAGATGTAAAAATCTATATGTATTAACAACAAAACATAAAATAACAGGAAAAAATAAGATTAACAAAATACAAATAGAAAGCCCATTCGAACAAATAGTAAAAACAATAGATTATAATGATTATACCTATAGAGACATAGATACAGAAGAAAATTTAGAAATAGTAAATGATAGAATAAGTACAACGAAAAGAATAGCTAATGAAAAACCAGAATCATCAAGCTCATCAAAAAGAACAAGTTATGAAACAAATTCAATAAGTAATTTAAACCAATATTACATAACGGGAAAAATAAATGAAAAAGAATATTTAATACTTTTGAATACAGGACAAGAAGAAAATCATATAGCAAAATATCTAGTAAAAAATGAAGACATAAAAACTGACAATGATATATGCCCAGATCTACCAAGAAGTTTAATAAATAATAAAAATATAGAAGAAAAAGAAATAATATTAGGAGTTAGAAAAATAAAAATAGAATTCGAAGTAAAGGAAGAAATGCAGAAAGCAGATATAATATTAGGAATAAAATGGTTAGAGCAAGTAAAACCATATAATATAGAACATACACAATTAACCTTAACATATAACAAAGAAAAGTTATTCTTAAAAAGAGCCTTAACATGAAATGAAGATACATGTATTAATGAAGATAGTAGTAGAAGGATATTACAGTAGATATTATACGCCTATGATAGATACAGAAGCAGAAGCTAATTTATGTAGATATAATTGCCTACCAGAAAGTAAATGGGATAAACTAAAAACACCAATAATAGTTAAAGGATTTAATAATGAAGGAAGCTTAATTACTTATAAAGCTAGGAATGTAAAAATGCAAGTATGGGATAAGATATTAACAATAGAAGAAATTTATAATTATGAATTAACATCAAAAGATATACTTTTAGGAATGCCATTTTTAGATAAATTATACCCACATATAATAACCAAAACAGACTGGTGGTTTACAACACCATGCAAACAAAAAGTAAGAGCAAAAAGAGTTAATAATAAAATAAGAAAGAAAACTGATTGGATAAAAGGAAGTGAAAAAATTACACAAAAGTTAGAAAATATAAATAATACTGAAGATACAGTAGAACTAGTAGTATTTTCGATAAATAAAACAGAAATAACTATATTTTCAATAAATAAAATAGAAATAATTCAGAAAAAATTAGAAAAATTATATAGTGAAGATCCATTAAAAGGATGGGAAAAACACAAAACTACTATAAAAATAGAATTAATAGATAAAAATAGCATAATAACACAAAAACCATTAACATATAATTTTGATGATTTAAAAGAATTTAAAATGCACATAGATGAATTATTAGAAAAACAATATATACAAAAAAGTAATAGTAAACATAATAGTCCAGTATTTATAGTAAATAAACATAGTGAACAAAAAAGAGGAAAAAGTAGAATGGTTATTGATTATAGAAATTTAAATGCAAAAACTATAACATATAATTATCCGATACCAAATAAGATATTAAAAATAAGACAAATCCAAGGATATAATTATTTTAGCAAATTTGACTGTAAATCAGGATTTTACCACCTAAAGCTAGAAGAAGAATCTAAAGAATTAACCGCATTTACGGTACCACAAGGATTTTATGAATGGAATGTGTTACCATTTGGATATAAAAATGCACCAGGTAGATATCAACATTTTATGGATAGTTATTTTAAACAATTATCTAATTGTATAGTATACATAGATGATATATTATTATATACAAAAACCAAAGAAGAACATTTAAAATTATTAGAACAATTCACAGATGTAATAGAAAAATCAGGAATAAGTCTAAGCAAAAAGAAAGCTGAAATTATGAAAAACCAGATAGAATTTCTAGGAATACAAATAGATAAAAGTGGAGTAAAAATGCAACAACATATAGTACAAAAAATAATAAATTCGAAAGAAGAATTAGATACAAAAAAGAAATTACAATCATTTTTAGGACTAGTAAACCAAGTAAGAGAATATATTCCAAAATTAGCAGAAACCTTAAAACCACTGCAGAAAAAATTAAAAAAGGATATAGAATATAATTATGATGAAAAAGATAAAAAACAAGTCCAAAAAATAAAATTACTTTGTAGAGAATTACCAAAATTACAATTTCCAGATGAAAATAGAAAATTTATATATATAGTAAAAGCAGATGCAAGTGAATATAGTCACGGAGGAGTACTTAAATATCGATATGAAACAGAAAAAATAGAACATCATTGTAGATATTACTCAGGTACGTTCAACGAGACAGAAATAAAATGGGAAATAAATAGGAAAGAATTATGTTCATTATATAAATGTTTATTAGCATTTGAGCCATATATTGTATATAACAAATTTATTGTAAGAACAGATAATACACAGGTACGCTGGTGGCTAACAAAGAAAATACAAAATTCAGTTACAACAAAAGAGATTCGAAGACTAGTTTTAAATATATTAAATTTCACATTTACAATTGAAGTAATCAGTACTAACAAAAATGTTATTGCAGATTACATATCAAGACAAAGCTACACAGACTGATATAGTAGAGGAAGATACTTTAGAAAAAATACTCAACACCCTAACTACGCTTTCTATGAAAGTGGACAGTATGGGTAATGAGATAGAACAGCTAAAGACTAATGAAGGTAAACTGAAGTCTATAGCTACAAATCAGCTAACTCAGCAGTGTGCAGAGCTATGTCGATCGGAAGACATTAAACATCCAGAGCTAGAAGGAGACGTTGGGACACTCCATAAAACCCATAACACTTATCAATCTACTTCTGCAGGTACAAGCAAAGGAGTTAATAGGCCAAGATACCAAAATGCAAATATGAATAAAATATTTGAAAAACCATTTACCCAAAAAACACAAAAAGACCATTTATTCATACCCCCACAAGTTAACACATACCGAGACAGCCTAAACCAAGACAAGAAAATATACAACTACACAGCCCAAAAATACATAGAAAATATATATAGAGTCCAAACCTTTCTAAACCATAACCCCAGAGCTACAAATATCCAAGAACCAAATACCAATTATATAACCCAAAAACTACAAGGGTATAATAAACTGATAGCACTACCCAAAACTAACCCAAGCCTAGTTAAAACTTGTTTTGACTATGGACTACTAAATACCATATACACCCAAGACGGAGAAGAGCTAACAGCCATGGAAGAATTATACAAGATATTCACTACCTATAAAAGAATAACAAAAGGAAATTTATTTTATATAAAATGCTATACTGCACCAGCAGAGATATTATATGATGAGATAAAACCAGTGATACAAGTTGTAAAGATAGGACTGACAAGAGATATGATTATACCGGAAGATATATCGCAACAACCGGAGATACCTAGAATCGAGATACCAGATTTTTATGCAAATAAAAGACTTATTGGACTAGCTACAATCATACAAGAACTAGCAAATAACTACGTTAACGGAAATCCAATATGGAGCTACTATTCAAGAGATCACCAAATGATATATTCAAATTCGAAAGAACTAAGACAAGCAGATATGGAAGACGTAAGACAATGGATACTGACGCTGCTTAACCCAGAAAAACAATCTACCGCGCGAGCAATAAAAAAGGGATTTATTTCAGACGGACTGCTAACGAGATACTGTAAGATAATCGGACACAAATATCCAGACCACCAATGTTTGAGGTGCAATGGAGAAGATAATATTATTCCAGAGGTACATCTAGAATAAAGAAAATAAAATGCCAGCTGGAAATACAAGATACAGAGCAATAATAGAGCAGATACAGAGCAATAATGGAGCAGATACGACAACAAGCGGAAGATATTCTTACGACAAGATAATGTAAATCATTAATGTAAATTTTAACTTTTTCTTATCTTATCTTTTTAGGGTAGACTAGGCTATAGCCCTACCTTTTTGACTTTTTAGTCTTAAATTTAAGAATTGTAAAAAACGTGTGAAGAAGTATGTAAACATTGTAAAGTTCATTCTATATATATCAGATGCAGAAGGCTTTGCAAAGGCAAGCCTTCATGCGTTGAAGCAAATCTCTCTCTCCATTCCACAAAAAAAAAAAATATTACTCAGTTAATTAGATAAACATACTCCAATGGAAAAAGCTATGGAACAACAAAACTCAGAAACATCAAAGCTACCGGAACAGGTATATCTATTTATGATTATGAATAGCTAATTTCATAATTCCCAACAATCATGATATGATAAAATAAATTCATATTAGTTACTTTATAGTAGAATTATTCGAAGAATAATATGTTAAGAAGTTTATTAACAAAGAGGAAACGGAGAAATATCCCTAAGGACTATGCCATCCTGAAGGTGAAACCAATGAGGCAAGAAGCCGTGGCGGGGAGTAACCAGAGTAGAGGCGCTGTTTAAGGGAAAAAGTATCCGGATTACCATGTTAATAGTGACGGAAGAATATATTATTTAAGAATAATCTAGTATATAGTAAGCTAAGATGACTATATTTTATGTACATGGTTGAAGGGAATATTTTGAAAAAAGCAAAATTATGAAAATGAATGATAATATATCTGATGTGATGGTAGATAAATTCAAAATACTTATTTTGTATGCACTTAGAAATATAAAAGTAGCAGATATAAGAAAAATCATATTAGAAAAAGCTTTTGGTGAATATTACATGACTAGAGTAAGCTATATACCATATCTACCTAACTACTCTTACAAATATTTACGATGATAAGTTACATAAAATTTTTAGAAAATAGGCAGTTACTAGAAAAACAGATAAAAATAAATAAATACATGGGAAATAAAGATATAAAATTTCTTAATAAAAATATGCAAAAACTACTAAGGCTAGAACAAACAACTACAAAATATTATAAAACCAATTTTAAAAAATAGATCATTTAGATTATCTTAAAGTTTTAATATTATATATACTTAAAAACATAGAAATTATGGATATTAAGAAAATAATATTAGAAGAAATAATAAATTATGAAAATGAAACTACCAATTATCTAGAACAGTTATACGAAGAAATTTACCCAGAAGAATATTATTCAGACTAAAAACATGTTAGAATATATTAGACAAACTAGAGAAAACCAAGAAAATCTAAATAATGAAATTAGTTATAGAAACCGAATTAGAAAAATAATAGAAGACCTAAAAGAAAAATTAGCATGGATAGAAAAAACCTTAGAAAATTTAGATAAAAATACATGTGATAGTTTATATAAATTAAAAAACTCACTACGAGAAGAACAACACAAGATAATAAATAACATTGAAAATCTAGAATTAGATATATATTATAGTACAGATAGGATAAATTATTATACAAGAATTTGTAACTCTGTAATTACTACAGGATAAAATAATTAATGAATATATCTTACACAAAAAGTAAATTATTAAAAGATATTAAAACAAAATATCCACGCACTAATAAAAATAGATTCACTAGCAACCTACTAAATCTATTTAATCTACCTAATCCGCGCACCCCCCTATGTTTTCTTGGGTCTTATATATTACTTATTACTTTGTCATGAATTTACTATGTTCTTTGTAAAGATGGTATCTTTAGATTGTTACTACAAGAAAAATGTAAATGGTATCTTTAGATTGTTACTACAAGAAAAATATAAATTATATGGGTTTTACAGGTAACTCAATTTTTTGTGAATTTTATATAATAAAAAAAATTTGATGGTAAAATCTTCATGGATAATTATTACCGAAGAATTTTAAACTCCTAAGTAATGTACCTAGGAATTTGAATTCCCCATGTAAATTACTTGTGGATTTTCTTGAAAATAATACTAAAGGTACCTCGGAATTTTTTGGAAAAAATTGGTGAAAAAAGTTCTTACAAATGTTTTCGCAAGTAAAGCCCTAGAAAATAACATTAATCATTTTAAATTAATCTCTCCATAAGTATAACTATATTTTGCGTTACATTTTCTGGATAATATAGATCGTTTTTAATTGTTTTATTTCATTGTTATCTCCTTATTAATTACCCAATTGTTTGTATTGGTTGAACCCAAGAACATTTATTCATAACCCCACTATCCTCTCCATAATGGAAACTGAATCCCCCGTATGGAACTCACCCCCCAACCCATAGCTTCCCTTTGAAGTTCCATTTTACCAGTTTTCTCACACAGAGAAATCTAACTGCTTTATGTCTTCCTCCGATGTGGTATAAAAGATTTTAGCATAGTTTCACCGAATTCTCTCCTTATTAAATTAATGCGTGTTCTCTTATTTATATCTTTCTAATTTTTTTATTTAGATTAATAATATAAACACTCTTATAATATACTTTATGTATTTTAAAGTAAATTGCTTATGCCTTACATATCATGAAAATTCTATGCTTACACTTCCTATGATATAATATTCATAACTAAAATAATCTCAAAATAATTTTGGGATTAACTTTATCTCATGTTTAGTATGAAGTATTAACTAGTTTCAGAATTATTTTATCCCACTATTTTCACTAAAGTAATGAAATTACTATCATATGGAGAATGATATAAAATAATCTCATGGATATCTCCCTACTTATCCAAGCCGGCATACCAAACGATATGTATATTGTACAGAATTAAAATTGTAAATAAAAAGTTTTTATTTATTTATTTTTTATGAATTACAAAAAAAATAAATTTTTTAGATGAAATCTTTATCCATGTTGTTTATCAAAAAGATTATTTTTGTTAGAATACGTGTATTTAAAATTACTAAATAAGAATGAACATAAGTTACTTAATAAGATGACCAGATGTATTTGAAAAATATATTTTTGATTCTTGAAGCATTAAATATCATAATTTTATTCGTATTTTCTAAACGTGTAAGTTAAAAATATTGAAAAGGGTGCATGGAATCACTATAAATATATAAATTAACTTAAATATGATAATCTCAATTGTTGTTTTTGACCCTTTGTTTCCAACTCCTTTTGTTTTGGCAATGTTTCAACACCTTATTATGTTGATAATACTGTAAATAATTTATATAACCTAAAAATTGAAAATAGATATTTTTCTACTTCTATTATCAGTTTTTATATAATTATAATTTAATTACCTTAAATATATTTTGAAGCAAATATAATTTCCTTAATTATCAGTTTTTTTTTTTTTTTAGATATCTTTTGAAGAATGTATTCCTCGATAAATCTCCATATAAAAATAATCGTAGGTTCCCAAGAGAAAAATTCCACTTGAAATTAGAGTAACAAAATTTTCAAACATGTATATTTCCAAGTAAATCCCCCCAAAAATCTCCAACTAAATTCGTAACAACAAAATCCCTAATAAATTCTTCAAGTAAAAAAAATTTAAGTACATCCTCAAGAAATAAATTCCCAACAAAATTTATAGAACTTGAATCCCCATGTAATACCTCATATAAAAATATACCTAGGTAAATACCTAAGTAAATATCTTTAGCTTAATTTACAAGTAAGTTTGCCTAGGGATTTTCCAGCAACTGACAAAAAGAATTAAGTTTTTTTCATTACTTGCAGATAAATGACACATGTAGATTAGTTTTCCCAAACAATTTCCTATGTAATAATTTTGTGAAAATAGCGGCAAATTTACCTACCAATTTTTTTGGAGGAATATTTTTTGGAGGTAAAAAGTTTTAAAATTTAAAAATTTCATATTTTCGCACGGAAATTTGTGAAAAAATTCTGCAAAAAAAAATTCTCAAGTAAAATATCTAAATAATTTATAATATTTTAGTAGTGAATTAGTTCAAAATATTATTTATATGACAATACATCTATCATCACCTTATCTCAAGTAAATGTAACTACTCTGAAATTTCAAAATCTAATTGTAGCACCTAAAAAAAAATAAAGGAGTATTAATTTAGAACTTTTTGCAAGTGCAACTTTTGTTCTATGAAGGATTATTAAGCGGTGCACATGCTTGATACTGAATTGTACTTTATGTGATATAGGGTACTGTCGCCAGAGAAGGTAAGGAAATTAAATTGTGCTTCCTTATTTGCACCAAGTGCTTATATTAAAAAGTTGGGGGTCCATTGTATAAATTTTCTATTGATAATAATAATAATAATAATAATAATAATAATAATAATAATAATTGTATAAAGGGGAAATAGGGACATAAACACTTCAGTGAAGTGTTTCCAGAGCAGCTGACATACTCTATTTTCTTTACTTTTTCGTTTGTTGATCTTGCACCAAGGAAAAAATAATAATAATAAAATCAGGTGGAGATTATAAAGCTAGGAAGGAATTTCCACGGAGAAGAGGTATATCACCGTGATCCTAAGCTAGTCTCCATTCGAGAAACTCTTAAATTTTATCAAGAAGTCAAGTTGGGGTTAGTTCCAAAAATATAAATTTTTCCACTCCATACTCGAATTTAATTATAGAAAATATGTTGGGGGTAATGTTAGTCGTTGATTATTGTTTAATTGAATCCTTGCACTCTCTTTGGAATGAGTTCTTAAGAAGGGGAAATTGTAAGAAAAGAAGGGTTTTAGGGATTTCTGTTAATTGGTGGATTTAGCTTTGAATTGAATAAGTTGGGAAAGTTAGAATTCATTCTGAATTCTTGTTAAGAAATTTAGTTGGTTTCGAGCATAATAGAAGATTATTGAAATAATTTGTTAAATGTATCTATAGGTCATTACTAGGCATATATGTTATTCTTGTAGTTAATAGATTGGCTATCAGATATCTTAATCAGGATACTGGAAGAAAAAAGGTTCAGAATACTCTCGTAGCTAGTAAAACATTAAGGTATGTAAAGCTAAACCTTCTCTCGCCCCTAAGGCACCACCCTACATCATGTATTCCTTTTTATTAATGTTAAGATAATTCTTATGAAATACAAAGATAAAACCTTTATATTGTCGTACTCATCATTCCCTCGTTCTACCATCAAGCTTATAAGTATCTTTCCCTCATTGTGTTAAATTTCCATGATAGTTCCATATTATCATAAGTTTGTTTTATACATGAAGCCCTTAGTCCACGATATATATTTCGCATTTTTGGTAACAACATAGTCACACTCGCATGTATTAGATAGATGATTATTAGCATAATCTACATGTCACAGGCCTTCAAGGCATCATTTGATAAATATTACTGATGGGAGGGTACTGTAAGATCCCACAAAATCCTAAGCTTAATTCACTCCTTTAGGCTTGTCAAGGGGTCCCAGACTTAGAATATTTTAGCTAAGTACAGACTTAGTGTCATTTTAGCCTACGAAGGTTGGCAATATTATTTTATGACCTTTAATTCCATTAAATATTGATGTTTAGGTTGATTCACGATCAGGAATGTCCGTAGGTATTTTCGGACAAGTTTTAGATTTTTTGAACTTCGTTTGAAGCTGCGTTGGAATCCTAAAATATTAGATCAACACGATCTTGGCATGCCGCATTGACTATCGCGTTGATTACTATTTTTCCCAACTACCAGCATCTAATTACAGTGAATCGACATAAATATGGCGCGATGCGTTGGCTATTGTATCGCTGCCATCGACGCACCGCGTCGACCTACACGTCTGTAATCCAATTTTCAGTCATTAAAAGACTGCGTTATTGGGGGTATTTAGATCTTTTTTCTTTCACTCTCAATCCCCAAAACACGAAATTAAAATTCCTATAGAGTAAATATAGTCATTTTTTCTCAAATTTGCTCAAGACCAAAATCCTAGCAGATCTAATTTCAAATCAAGAACTCAAGATTCAACCATAAACTTTCAGAAATTCTTCAACATAGATATGTGAAGTATTCATCCAAGGATTCCTTCCACCCTTGGATCCCAAGAATCTCTTTGAACTTCAAGTAATTGATTTTATGATTTCCATGGTTAGAATTAAAGTGTATCCATGATTGTTATTTGGATGAAGTTCCTAATTCATGATTATATATATATATATATGTATATATATATATGTATATATATATATGTATATATATATATATGTATATATATATATATGTATATATATCATGTGAAATTGATCATTGTGTGTGTGAATTCATGTGAATCTATGATAAACCCTTGACTTATGATATTAGAGATAAACTATGATGCTCACTTGTTGTTCAATACTATGTGCCAATTCTATTCTCACCAAGTGCTTGATAAAGTGTCCTTGTGAACTATTAAGAAAGTGAAATCATGTCAAGTTAGCTTAAGTGCAAGTTATATCATGCAAGTGTTTGTCAAAATGCCCCAATGTATGAATAATGATCAATCTCATAGTTTACATGTTTCATGTTATGCCATGTTTCTTTATTTATACTATCGAGTCCTGGGGGGTACTTGTGCCTAACAATTTAGCTGATTACCTAGAGCCATGGTCAGTCATAGAATAGTACCAATCACGTAACGATCAGTAGTACTCTCAGTCAGTTACAAAACTTAGAAAAACTTAGTAGATTCAATTGTAGTTCAGTCTAACTTAGTATTCAGTTCAGACCTCAGTAAACTCTATCAGTTAACAGAATCCAGTAGTATTTCATCAGTCAACGGAAGTTAGTGAACTCAGTTTAGTTCAGCTAAACAGTAATCCCAGTAGCCATTCAGTCCAGCCTAGTAAAGATTAAAAATCAGTTCAGTGTCTATTCAGTTAAGAGCAGGATTCAACACTGAGTTAATCTAGGGATGGGTGTATTTCTGTCAGTAGAGGGTTTAACCCTTAATAGTAATCCCTATATTATAAAACTACGTAGCCAGTGTAGGTTGAGGTATCTTCCTATCAGACATTATAAGGGTTGATACTTCACATCCGAGTTATCCTGCCAGTGAGGGTTAACAAACAAGCTTCCTGTCAGAGAGGGTTAACTCACAGCTTGTCCTTACCCGTGGCACGGTATTGACACCCTTCTAACTGGGGTTACAAGTTGGAACCTAAAGCAAATAGAGAAGAGGCATGTCAGTTAGATGATTACCTCCCACAGTCTCAGTTCCAGTCTCAGTCTCAGAATAGAACTCAGTTTAGTTCTATAAATTCAGGACTATTAGACATGGTCACTCAGCTCAGTACAGACTCAGTATGGCTCCACAGTACTCCGAACTATCAGATGCAATCATTCAGGTAATCTATAATACAGTATTTGTAAACCCAGATATTGATTATCAGTATTCTAGTTCAGTACTCAGTATTAGCACGATCTCAGTTATAGTTTATGTATTCATGCGTGTGCTCTTACTCAGTCATACTCATGTTATTAAGTTATTACTGTGCATGCATATAAACCCATGCATATTAGCCTACATCACTGAGTATACCAGTACATTCAAAGTACTGACGCATGCTTTTATTTGCGCTATGATGTCTTATATCATAGGTTCAGACGCACGAGCCTCGGAGCACCCTTAGTAGTTCAGATTCTCAGCTTTTAGAGTAGTGGTGAGTCCTCATAGTTTGAGGACATGCTTATTATTTATAGTACTTTAGTTTTATTTTAGTAGATGGAGTTAGTTGGGGGCTTGTCCCATCAACTACATAGCTCAGACAGTTAGAGGCTTTTTTAGACTAGAGTACACTCAGATAGTTGTTCAGTTTTTCAGTACTTATATTTAGTTTTTGAATTTTGATACCGCATTCAGATTTATTTACATATTTGAACCTTATGTCATATGTTTCCGCCTAATTCTGCATATTATTCAGTATTATTGTTCAGTTATTGTAGCAGGTACCAGTCATGGGTTAACTTATGGTCCTTCGTGATTATGAGCACCGTATAACATCCAGGGTACAAACTTGGTGTCAGAGCCTAAGGTTCAACAAAGTCCTAGAAAATCTAAAAGCCATATCTAGTTGAGTCTTGTACATGGGTGTGTTACGCGCCACATGGACTAGAGGCTACGAGATGATTTAGGAAAAGTTTCTCTTCTTTCAGTATTTATGTCGTGCGAGTGAGCATGAGCTCCAGTTACACTTTCTTTCTAATCCCAATTTCTCTTTCGTTTATAGAATATGCCTTCAAAAAGGACTCAAAGAAGAGGAATGAGAGATCAGTCAGCCCCTCAACCCATCCATCCAGATCCTTTGGGCGACCATGTCTCCCACGCAGAGTTTAGAGCAGCCTTCACCACCCTAGCTCATTCTGTGGCAGCCTAGAATGAACGTCTAGCTGCGGTTCCGACCAACCTAGTGGCCACTACTATTGTTGTCAGGATTTGAGACTTCACCTGAATGAACCTTCTATCATTTATCAGGTCTAAGTCAGATGAGGACCCTCAGAAATTTCTTGATCAGGTGTAGAAGGTTACCAATATCATCAGGGTGACTTCTGTTGAGAGTGTTGAGTTAGCCACATATCAGTTATAGGATGTGGCTTACTCATGGTTCAAACAGTGGAAGGTAAAGAGGGCTGCAGATGCAGGGTCTATAAAATGGAAGGAGTTTATAGTTGCTTTTCTGGATAGGTTCTTTCCCCTAGAGTTGAGGAAAGTGAATGTTTTTAAGTTTATAAACCTAAATCAGGGCAATATGACAGTTCAGGAGTATTCTCTTAAGTTTACTCAGTTAGCTAGATATGCCCCGCATGTTGTAGCAGATAGTAGAGCAAAGATGAGTAAGTTTATGTCAGGAGTGTCTAGTAGTGTGGTCAATGAGTATAGGACCACAATGCTTATTAAGAATATGGACATAGCCAGGCTCATGGTCCATAATTAGAAAATAGAGGAGGCCAAGAATAAAGAGAAGGAGAAAGAGAATAAGAGGATGAGAATAAGTAGTTTTAATTTCGCGCAGCCTAAGTCAGAGGGTGGGAGTCGTTCTCAGTTCTGCCTAAAATCCTCAGTTCCAGCTACTTCCTCAGCCAGTGCCCCAGTGCTAAAATTCAGAGATGGCAACTGAGATAGGCATCAGGCCCTCAACCCCAAGGCAGTGTTAGTAGTGCCTGAACAAATCCTCTTTGCCAGAAGTGTGGCAGAAACCACCAGGGTGTCTGTAGATCTGGAAGCAATATGTGTTTCAGATGTGGTAAGCTAGGACACAACTTCAGATAATGTCCTCAGGTGGGTTCGAAGAGTCAGCATAACCGTCCCCCAGCTTAGTCCAATTGCCCGAATCAGCAGGGTACCTCTTCTAGTGCCACCAGTGGGCAGTACCCAAACAAACTCTATGATCTTTAGTCCCGATATGATTAGGAAAGTTCTCCTGATGTGGTCACTGGTACGTTACAAGTTTTCCATTTGCATGTTTATGCTTTGCTAGATCTAGGAGCTTCTTTGCTTTTTGTTACTCTATATATAGCAGTTGATTTTGGAGTCAGTCTCGAAATTCTAGCAGAGACCTTATTAGTTTCTACCCTAGCAGGTAAATCTATCATAGCCCAACGGGTATACAGGAACTGTTCGATTATCTTAAAAAGTCACTTCAGTAGATTTAGTCAAATTAGAGATGACTGATTTCGATATCATTCTCGACATGGATTTGATTCATTCTTTCTATGCCTTAGTCGACAACAGAAATAGATTTGTTTAGTTTTAGTTTCCAAATGAACCCGTCCTAGAGTGGAAGGGTAGTACTTCAGCACTTAGGGGTCAACTTATTTCTTACCTTTGGACTAGAAAGATGATATCTAAGGGATGTGTCTACCATCTCGTTCGAGTCCAGGACTCTAGTTTATAAATCCCAACTCTTGAATCAATATTAGTAGTGTGTGAATTCCCAGATGTGTTTCCCGAAGATATTTCCAGAGTTTTTTCCAAAAGGGAAATTGATTTTATAATTGATCTTCTCCCAGATACTCAGCCCATCTCTATCTCGCCATACAGAATGGCTCTAGAAGAACTTAGAGAATTAAAGGAACAATTAAAAAATCTCTTAGATAAGGCATTCATCATACCTAGTGTGTCCTTGTGGGGCGCACCGATGTTATTCATGCAGAAGAAAGACGGTTCTCTCAGAATGTGCATAGATTATGGTCAGTTAAACAAAGTAATAATCACGAACAAGTATCCACTCCCAAGAATTAATGAGTTATTTAACCAACTTTAGGTTGCCAGTTATTTCTCATAGATAGACCTCAGATCAGGCTATCATCAGCTAAGAGTCAGGGAAAGTGACATTCCAAAAATAGCTTTCTGAACTCGACATGGTCACTTTAAAGTTTTAGTCATGTCCTTTGGTCTTACCAATGCCCCAGAAGCCTTCATAGACTTGATAAACCATGTGTTCAAGAAGTACTTGGACATGTTCATCATAGTATTAATAGATGGCATTCTTGTTTACTCCCGTAGTGAACACGATCATAAAGACCATCTCAGAAAAGTATTGCAGACTCTCAGAAACCATCAGTTATTCGCCAAATTCAGTAAGTGCAAATTTTGGCTAAGGTCAGTAGCATTTCTTGGCCATATAATTTCCGATGATGGCATTAGAGTTGATCCCCAAAAGACCAAAGCAGTGAGAAACTAGCCCAGGCCTATCTCTCCATCAGATATTAGGAGTTTCTTAGGTTTGGCTGGCTATTACCGATGATTTATTGAGGGATTTTCGTCTATTTCATCCCCTATGTCCAGATTGACTCAGAAGAAAGCCAAGTTTTAGTGGTCATATTCTTGTGAGAAGAGTTTTTAGGAGTTGAAAACTTGACTCAACACAACTCCAGTGTTGACCCTACTAGATGGTTCCGATAGTTTTGTTATATATTGTGATACTTCTAGAGTCGGATTGGGTTGTGTTTTGATTCAGAAAGGTAAGGTCATAGCCTATGTCTCTAGAAATCTTAAGCCTCATAAGAAGAACTATCCTACTCATGATCTTGAGTTAGCAGCAGTAGTTTTACCATAAAGATTTAGAGGCATTACTTGTATGGTGTGCACGTTGATGTGTTCACTGATCATAAGAGCCTGTAGTATGTGTTCTCTCAGAAAGACCTCAACCTCCGTCAGAGAAGGTGGTTGGAATTGTTGAAAAACTATAACATTAGTGTTCTGTATCATCCGGGAAAGGCAAATGTAGTAGATGATACTCTCAGTGGAATGTTTATGAGTATTATTACCCATGTTGAGAATAGTAAGAAGAAGTTAGACTAGGAAGTTCATCAGCTAGCTCGACTAGGTGTTTGCTTAGTCGATTCAATAGAAGGTAGTGTGTGGGTATAGAGTAGCTCAGAATAATCCCTAGTTTCCGAAGTGAAGGAAAAAGCAGGATGAGGATCCCAGTCTATTCCAGTTGAAGGAATCAGTCAGAAATCAGAAAGTAGAGGTTTTCTCCCAAGGGGGAGATGGTATTTTGCGTTGTCAGTGTCGTCTGTGTGTGCCAGGTGTAGATGAATTAAGGCAGAAAATTCTTGTAAAAGCGCATGGTGCACGTTAATCTATTCATCCAGGGGCCACGAAGATGTACTGCAATTTACGAGAGATCTATTGGTGGAGTGGGATGAAAAAAACATTGCAGAGTTTGTGGCTAAATGCACAACATGTCAGCAGGTTAAGATTGAGCATCAGAAGCCTAGTGGGTCAATGCAGGAGTTTAGTATTCCCAATGGGAAGAAGTGAACATGGGCTTTGTGATGGGCTTGCCTCATACTTATTGTCAGCATGATATAGTTTGGATCATTGTAGAAAGGATGACCAAATTAGCTCATTTCCTTTCTGTTCATACCTCCTATTCAACCGAGGATTATGCCAAACTCTATATCAAGGAGTTTGTCAGATTGTATGGTATTCCATTATCTATTATCTTAGATAGAGGTACCCAGTTCACCTCTTATTTCTAGAAAGCATTCCAAAAGGGTCTTGGTACTGAGTTTATCTCAGTACAACCTTTAATGCTCAGACAGATAGTCAAGAAGAAAGGGCCATTCAGAACTTAGAAGATATACTACGAGCATGTATGATATACTTTAAGGTAGTTGGGATGACCACTTGTCTTTGATTGAGTTCGCATATAACAACAACTATCACTTCAGTATTCAGATGGCTCCTTTTGAAGTGCTTTATCGGAGGAGGTGTAGATCTCTCATTGGTTGGTTTGAAGTGGGTGAGGCCACAGTAGTAGGGTATGACTTGGTGTTTGATACCTTAGAGAAGGTCCAGTTGATCAGGAAAAGGCTTAAGATAGCTCAGAGCCGACAGAAATCATACGCAGATATGCGCAGAAAGGATCTCAAGTTTGAGATTGGTGACTATGTGTACTTGAAGATCTCTTCTATGAAAAGAATGAAGCATTTTGGCAAGAAAGGGAAACTCAGTCCCTAATATGTCAGTCCTTACCGAATTCTCAGCCGTTTTAAAAAGGTAGCTTACGGCTTGAGTTACCTCTAGATTTATCTTTAGTACTTTTAGTGTTTCATGTCTCCTTGCTAAAGAAATGCATAGGTGACCCATCAGTCGTAGTCCTTATTAAAAGCATAGATATTCAGAATAGCCTCTCTCATGAAGAGATCCCAGTCAAAATCCTTGACTATTAGATTTGCAGACTAAGGAACAAAGAAATTCCTCTAGTCAATATTCTTTGGCAGAATCAGTCTGCTGAGGGTGCTATTTGGGAAGCAGAAGTAGAAATGCAAAACAAGTATCCTCATCTATTCTCCGCTGATCCAGACTCAGCTCAAGGTAATAGTTTCCTTAAGCTTAATCAGTTTCATGTTCAGATTTCAGTTACAAATGTGGTATCAGTTCCCATTGCATGTTCAGTTATACTTTCATGAGCCAGCTCAATCATGTATCTATGCATCAAATATCAATATTTAGTATATAGATTTAGTTTATCAGTAATCCCAGTCATACATTCATGAATCATGTTCAACTATATCTATGCATCAGATATGCATGTTCAGTATGATAATTCAGGATACCAGTAATATCAGTCATATCAGTCATATAGTCATATTCCAGATGTTTATGTCCAATAAGTAAGTCAGCCTCTCAGTATTTTCAGTCTCAGTAGTCTCATTTGGGGATGAATTTTCCCGAGGGGGAGATAATGTAAGACCCCGCAAAATTCTCAGCTTAATTCAGTCATTTAGGCTTGTCAAGGGGTCCCAGACTTAGAATATTTTAGCTAAGTACTCAGACTTAGTGTCATTTAGCCTACGAAGGTTGGAAATATTATTTCACGATCTTTACATCCATTAAATATTGATGTTTAGGTTGATTCATGATCTGGAATGTCCGTAGGTGTTTTCGGATAACTTTTAAATTTTTTGAACTTCATTTGAAGCTCTGTTGGAAGCCCAAAACATTGGATTAATGCGATCTTGGTGCGTCGCGTTGACTATCGTGTTGATTACTATTTTTCCCCAGATACCAGCGTCCAATTCTAGTGAATCAACACAAACATGGCGTGACGCATTGGCTATCGCGTCGACCTTCACATCGATAACCCAATTTTTAGTCATTAAAAGACCACATTCTTGGGTCGAGGGAAAATATAGTTATTCTTTCTCAAATTTGTTCAAGAACAAAACCCTAGAAGATCCAATTTCAAATCAAGAACTTAAGATTCAACCATAAACATTAAAAAATTATTAAACACAGGTATGTGAAGTGTTCATCCAAGGGTTCCTTTCACCCTTGGAGCCCAAGAATCTCTTTGAACTTCATGTAATTGATTTTATGATTTCTATGGTTGGAATTAAGGTGTATCCATGATTATTATTTGGATGAAGTTCCTAATTCATGATTATATATATATATATATAT